>NW_007436559.1:4344-10466 GCF_000475195.1 Diaphorina citri
CTGTTTGTAACTGTTTGAGGCTACTATCATAAAAAAAACCTAATTTTAAAATTGAGAAATCTTCCACTAACAAAAACAATATTAAGAAAAAGAAAGAAGAAAAATAAAAATAAATCATGAGAGACAACTATCTATACCTATATACAGGTTGAGTAACCACCTTATGATAACACAAGATGCAATTTGTTTATATTTTTACCCCACATTTCACTTACTATTTCATTCACTCCACTATAGGAGCAATTATTTCAACACACTGCATTCGCCACACAAATTCTTTTCAGGACAACTTGGAACCTTTCCCGTACTTACTCATTATTGAGTTCACAATGTTTTAAACAGGTAATTTAGGTCAGTTTTTCTTATATAATCGAATTGAACCTTTTTAAAATAAAAAAGTTGAGTTTTTATTATTATTATTATTTGTGAACATTATTAATTGACCATGAGCTGGCTGATGATGATATCCAACTCTAATTTGTCTATACTTGCAATAGTAATATCTATATGGAACACCATCTACTAGCTGTAAGAAAACAACCACAGACACAGGATTCTGTGGAGAAGAATATAGATACATTTAGAAGCTCAATCAAACGAATCTGGAAAGAAAGGAAACATATTCCAACATTGGATGGAAGATCAAACGGTATTTTGAAAAGACCGTATACAAAATGCCTACAAGAGGGCAAGGTCTTAACTATACATTCGGTGAAAGTTGAGCAAAACATTACTGGAACCAATGAAGATGTACTTCTTTACTATCATCTTCTGTATCTTTGTATAAAGCTAAGCGATGACAGAAGGGAAGGAAAAAAATAATAAATAATATTATACTAGATAATAATACATGATATCTAAAGGCCAACACAAAAACTAAAAAGACCTGAAATAAGATGCTCTTGATAACTGGTTTGCCTTCCGACAAACCCCGCTCCTGGCGGAGGGAGAAGCAGGAACTTCTACATCTTATGTTGGAGCGACTGAATGACACATATCATGTTTACAGAACGAATCAGTAGAGAGTGAGTAAGAGTTAGAGACTCAAGCAGAAAAAAAACTACTCTTTTCAGGCGACTCTACGAAGATCAGAGTCACATCAGTAAACACAAGTCGCAGTAAATCAGGATACCTGTATTCAACTTCCTTTAGCGAGATATATGGATTACTAGTCATCTAGAGCTACAGTACAAACGAAATCTGGAAGAAACGCAAACTATTCCAACATTGATGAAGCAAACGTGTAGTTTGAAAGACCTAATACCAAGAATGCTACAAGAGCAAGGTCTAACTATAACAATATCGGACAGTGAGCAAAACCTTAGGTACTGAACATGAAGTAACTTTCACACTTCTGACTTGAGAGAGATCTTTACCTGCTATAACTCGATCTACCAAGAAACATTACGAACACGAATTAAGTAACCGACAGTCTCAAATCCACAGGTCAACAACACACATTCAAACAGCGTCTCATTGGTCCACACAGATGTACAAATATTCAAACTTGATCACGGGTACTCAGATATCAGCATACTCACACTTGCGGCAACACAGTCTGCATACAACGTTAATCAACTTTATGCCTGCATTGGACAACTTAAACCACATTCACGTTTCCAGAAAGAACCAAAGATTCCATAAGATGAGTTGAAGAGAATCTATGAAACATACAAGTACCCAAATCAACTTGGAAGATCACAGTCAGGAACCAATTGTCAAACTCGGCTAAACTTGGTTTTGAAGAAAACCAGGGACCGCTTTGAACACTTGGAAGACTTCGAAGAAAATCTTGGACGCATTACTATATCGGAACAGATATATGCACATCATTGAAGGCAAATTTCTACGGAATTACCGCACCCAATTGAATACAAACGCTGAAGAATTTGTAAACAACAAATTGAAACTACATGTGCGAATCTTCCCAAAGAGCCACAGAGGCCGGAAAGAATTGCAGATGTACTACACTTACTTCACCCGAGAGTGAAAATCCACTTGATGGAAAGTCCCAAAACTGTGGAAGACTTATTAAAGATATTACGAATATTTGATCAAGCATGGAGTACAGATGGACAAAAAGAAGCACCAAAGCCTATCAAAAATTTCACTCCACAGATGTCAAACCAATACCAACCCAGGAACCCGGATACATCAAATGCATACCGGCAAAACAACCATTCAAAATTTCCCCGTTATCAACCTCGATACCCACCTGTGGAAAATGCCAAAGCACTTGAGAAAACCGAACCTTCTTCTCAAGAGAAACAACAAAATGAACCTCAAGCAAGTTCTAACTGCAAAAATCAAAATAACCACATCAAGTTGGAAGGTGAGAAAAGTAGGACGTTTCCCTACGTTTCGTTGAAGTTCAATGACCGGCATGTACCTGGATATGTAGACACCTTGGCCAATGCATGTTTTATTGATGAAGCCCTATTGCCCACTGGTGTGAATCTACTTGAAACCAAAGATGGAGTTGTACTAGCAGACAAAACTTCAGCTCACCCACTTGGAAAAATCAAGGCAAACTTTGAGATTGGAAATACTGGATTCGAACATGATTTCTTTGTAATGCAGCACCTCAATCTACCAATGATCTTAGGATATGATTGGTTGAAAGACAATGGTGTTGTTATTGACTTGATGTCAGATTGTCTTCGATTGGGAACTGAAAATCGAGAAACCATTGCTCTAGTGAAGGGAAATTCAAACCAGAATGTAAACCCTACTTATCCCCCAGTTCAATTGGACCAAGTTGATAATCAGATCCCCGATGAATACCAGGAAAAATTTCAGAGTCTTCTTTCGGAATTCTCTTCAGTATTTTACCATGGTTGCTTACAACAAACCAATGCTATAAAGCATAAAATCGAATTAATGACAGATAAGGTCATTTATACTCCACCCTACAAGGTATCTCCACATAAACAGAAGATCATCTCCGAACAAATAACCGAATTGTTGGCACAAAATCTTATCAAACCTTCAAACTCACCATACTCGTCACCATTGGTAGTGGTGGAAGTTGCAAACAAGGAACCACGATTATGTGTGGATTATCGAAAACTTAACGCTTTCACCAAAGATCAAAATAGTCCCATGCTAAACCTTCAAGAGATGGTAAGGAATGTTGGGGATAATACATGCTTTATTATCATGGATTTAAAGAAGGGTTATTGGCAGGTGCCTATGGATGAAGATAGTAAGGATTTTACTGCCTTTACTACCCCAGATGGAAATAAATATTGCTGGAACGTTCTACCATTCGGACTTAAGAATGCACCCAGTACTTTTGTAAACTTGATGAAGAAAGTGCTCGATGGATTGATAGGAAACTGCGTGGAATGTTTCCTAGATGACGTTATCATCAAAGCTCGAAACTACCCCGAGTTATTGTACCGATGCCATTTAGTGTTGGAACGCTTTAGAATTTACAATATGACAGTGTCCTTGGAAAAGTGTAAATTCGGCTGTACGGAAGTTGAATTTCTAGGACATATGATTGGAACCAGCCAAACTACAGCACCCCAATGTCAGATTCAAGCTATTCAAGCAAAAACTTATCCAAAGAGTAAGAAGGAATTACAATCATTTCTTGGCCTATGCAATTGGTTGAGAGAGTATATTCCAAATGCAACAGTGACTCTAGATCCGTTATATAAGCTATTATCGAGGAAACCATTCAAATGGATGGAGGAAGATTGCAAGATATTTGATAAGGCAAAGGAAGTGTTCTCTAAACCTCTGCCTCTTCATCGTCCATCTGAACATCTGAAATATATTGTACAGACAGACGCATCTAAGGATGGATTAGCAGCAACTTTATACCAGGAATTGGATGGTCAAAAGCGAATCATTGCAAACATCTCAACATCAACATCTGAAGTAGAAAGAAGATATAGTTCCAATGAACTGGAATGTTTGGCTGTTGTGTGGGCCTTAAAAAGACTACGTTACTATCTGGAAGGTAGAAAGTTCATTCTAAGGACTGATAACCGTGGGTTAATATGGTTACAGAAAAATGCTGAACAGAAATCAAAACTATTCCGTTATTCCCTCTTGATTCAAGAATTCCAATTTGATGTCGAACACATACCTGGAAGGTTGAATGAGTTGGCTGATGCCATGTCTAGAAACCCTATTGAAACTATCTCGGACAAAGAGATGAATGTAGAATTTGCACCACCTCTAGCTGATAATGAAGATGTAGCTAGCGTGATTCAACTTCAGTTATTACAAGTTGAAAACAAACTTGACCTGGAAGATGAAGTCAAAGAAGCGCAGTTAGAAGATGACAAAGTGGCAGAAATAGGAGCTGAATATGAGTCTATCCTACACAAACCTACTGATAAACTAGTGGACAAAGAAGTTAAGATGTTACAAAAATATCAAGTTATTAATACTCACCTTTATTATCGACCCAAAAGCAGTGAAGATTGGAAACTGGTTGTACCAGAAAAGATGAAGGAGAAAATCTTGAGATATTATCATGACAATCCAATATACTGCCATCCTGGAATTCAAGCTACTTATACATTGATAAATCAATACTTCAATTGGCCAAATTGTCTTGCTGACATCTCTAATCACATACGTCAGTGTGAAGATTGTGCTCGAGTGAAAGTAGCAGGGAGAACAAAAGCTGCACCTTTGAGACCTAGAACAGAATTGGAAAAACTAGAAGTTTGGTCTATTGATATAATGGGACCTTACACCGCTAGTCGAAAACATAAAAATCGGTATTTGATAACAGCCACTGATCCATGCTCCAAATGGGTGGAAGCAAAAGCTGTGAGACATGTGGATTCAGAAGCCATAATCAAATTCCTGGAAACTGACATATTTTCGAGATTTGGTTATCCAAAGAAGGTGATCAGCGATCAAGGTTCACAATTTGTTTCGAGCAAATTTGAAGAATTCTGTGAAAATCATGGAATCAAACATTACACCACTGCTGCATATACACCCAGACAAAATCCTGTGGAGCGAAAAAATCAGAACATAAAAAATAAACTTAGACTTCATCTCCTTGACAAAGATCACAATCAATGGGATGAGAACCTGCCCAACATCTTATTCTCTATCAGATCATCCCGGAATTCAGCAACTAACCACAGTCCTGCTGAAGTATTATTCAATCAGAATCTAAAAGCTCCCTTGGAACAACATTATCCCCATTCAAATTTATCCGATATTGGAAAAAATTCCAAGCACAAATCTGCGATCCTTCATCAACAGAAATTCCACAATAGACATTATCAACCCAACAAGAAATTGAAACCTTATCCTGTGAATGCCATCGTATTCATCAGAAATCACCAACTTTCCAACTTACATCAAGGTATTGTTGCATCTCTGTTGCCAAAATGGATTGGACCATATGTTATAACCAAAGTATATGAATCTGGTGTCTATGTATGTCAAAACAAATCAGACCCAAAGGATATCCGGAAGGTGGCACATCAAGATATTCAGCTGAGACCAAAACAAACTGAGGAACTATCGGATACCGATACCCTATCCACAACATCATCAACTGGTTCAAGTTCCACTTACAGTACACAATCATCTAGTTATGTACCTATTCAACACTATCACAATAGTTCTCATTCACTTGATGCAAATACATCCTATCCAACACAAATCCTTAATCCTAATTACCACAAAAGGCAAAGGAAGAAAAACCCAAAATACTTTGGAAACTCCTGGGTAACAAGTTATTAGGAAATTCGAAAATCAAAATTCGACAACCTTATATTATTATAGGTCAGTTAGAAGGAAAAAGATTATTTTAATGTAAAGGACATTATAGGATTAATAGTTTTATAAGATATAGTAATATTATGTACCTATTGATTCTTATTAACCCTTCATTGCTTAGATTTTTTATTTTAGAATATTAACCCTTTATGGCCAATGTCCATATTAACCCGTATTGGCACTGTTGTAATTTTTAATTATTTCAAATCTTAGAATATTAACCCTTTATGGCCAATGTCCATATTAACCCGTATTGGCACTGTTGTAATTTTTAATTATTTCAAATCTTTTAAATTAACCCTTTATGGCCAATGTCCATATTAACCCGTATTGGCACTGTTGTAATTTTTAATTATTTC
>NW_007436560.1:0-436 GCF_000475195.1 Diaphorina citri
TTTAAACGAAGTAAATATCGGTCAAACCAGAGCCACGTGCTACTCAGAAAAAAGAGAAAGAAGAAAACGAAGGTAAAGAATAAGAACTTAATAAGGAGCAAGAAAAAAACGTGGAACATGAAGAACAAAAAGACGAAGGGGAAGGAGAAGAATAATTGAAATAGACAGGAAAAAAAGGATTGAGAAGAAGAACAGGAACAAGAGGAAGACAAAACAGCACAAGAAGAAGAAGAAATGGATGAGTGAGAAGAAAAAAGATTGAGGATAAGAAGAAGCATATAATAAAGAGCGGAAGAAAAAGAAGACGAACAAAAAAAATCTGGTGTGAAAATCACACGACTTTCCTTATCCTATTGATTGATACTTATTTGAGTGTTCTTTTACCCTAACTTTTACAATACCTCTAACCGTTTAGTCGATATAGCTGAAAACCGCC
>NW_007436561.1:0-436 GCF_000475195.1 Diaphorina citri
CGTTCATTGCCAACACCCTGCCGCTGCGAACAATCACGATTTCGCCATTCCTTTTCAAATTTCCTGTGACAAGAATTTCGTAATAAGTAAAACTTGGAACGTCTGTTAAACATGTTCCACACATATGCTATAAATGTCGGACGATAATGTTGTATGAAATTTTGAACACAAGTGTGGACCCTGCTTAGTACTACTTATCTGCCACCAGGGACATTTGATCATAGAGCAATAGGTAACAAAATGCGTACTTTATTGATGAAAAATGAGAAGAGATGATCTGCTGCTGTAGTAGTAAAATAAATTTTTGGTCTAGATTTATCTGCAATGAATGGATGGTCTCATAATTTACCTAACATCAACACTCTCAGCTCCAGCACACCACCCTGGAGTGACAGTGTCATCATGGAGTTCTTCTGAGGATGTCCGAAATACATCA
>NW_007436562.1:0-436 GCF_000475195.1 Diaphorina citri
AGAGAACGTAAGGTGAATGAACAGTGTGACATCACTAACCTAGGACAACATCAAAATTTATAATGAAGCTAGTGATGTGGGCAATTTAAATTTAATTAATGGTTGGGCATCGGAATAATTTTTTCTTTCAATAGTTGGCAATCATCTCAAACGTGATATGTGTCAGTTTAAGATGAAAATGAGTCCTAATATATGCTAACCATCTAGATATGTCTAAAATGAGATTGTAGACAAATCAGCTATCATGATTTACCTGCCTTATGTCATCACATCATCAGTTTAATGCAGAGAACAAAATGATAATGTTAGATTAGGATACATAAGTACCTATAAGTACTATTTTAGTTTTATTTTTTTAAGATTCTATGTATTATCTACGGTTCTGTTCTGGTATAACACGTCAAGAATTATGATGTATATCATTAATTCATTACTT
>NW_007436563.1:0-436 GCF_000475195.1 Diaphorina citri
CACAAATGTCCCCCCAACCCAAAGGCAACCCCTACCATATTAACAACGAGAAATCATGAAATGTGTGTCACTTTTTTTTTTATTCTGACAGAAAATAATAGAAAGAAAAAATTGACCTGTTCAATGCTTAATTCTAACAAAAGAGATGCAGATTCGAAATTTGAAGTATTCGATTCTATTCTTACTAGAGAGAGAGATGCTGATTTGAAATTCGGGAAATTCCAAAGAGATGCTGATTTGAAATTCCAAACGTCCCGACTTGGTTGAGCCAACGTCAGCAGCGATAGTACGTTGAATACACCATTTCCCGATGGATCACTAAGGTTAAGCGTTCGTTGTGCGTGGTTGGTATTCGGATGGGTGACCATTTGGACAATCGTGTGGTATTGGCTTTCCCCACGTCCCACTGAGGCTGGGTGAGGTTGATGTACATAAG
>NW_007436564.1:0-436 GCF_000475195.1 Diaphorina citri
CGCTGCTGGTACTCGAACCTGAAATAAAAAGGAATTTTTAACTGTGTTAAGCATACTTAAACGCTTGTCTCATATGTCATTTCCCAATTATTACACCTAGATAAATTTTATGACTTGACTGGGACCACCAACCTACAGATCCCATGTCCAACGCGTTCACTGCACCATCGAGTTTGGCTGTTGATTATTCGAACCTGGATTAATCAATATAGGGAAGGTGTGTTTTCCTTTCGGGAAATGGAACCGATTTCGATGGCGTGCCATCTTCAATCTTCATACCCGGAGGTTAACGCGTTAGCCTGGTGCTTAGAGCGCCTGCCTTGTAAGAGCTAGGTTGAAGGTTCGATTCCCGCCCGGGACGGACTTTATCCTAAACAGGTAAGGTTCGTTTTCTATAGTTCTATACTATCCTTTCTTTACGGCTGGTTTTCTACTA
>NW_007436565.1:0-436 GCF_000475195.1 Diaphorina citri
ATTATTATTATTATTATTATTATTATTATTATTATTATTATTATTATTATTATTATTATTATCATTATTATTATTATTCTCCCTAGTAAACTCTTTAATGAGATCAAATGAGCCTTGCATACAAACATATATATAACAGTTTGAATTGGATGCATTTCCAACAAGTGTGAAAATTGTGCATTGTGTTATGCACTTTTTGATAGAAGATGTTTATTAGTTAATAATTATTAAGGCGGTGACCTCGAAAAAGAACGATTTTTTTAGAGTAAAAATGTAATAAGGAGGGAAAGAGGGACAACATTTAACATTAAAGGAAGTCTTGATTGTCTATTTTGAAAGATGGAGCGACCAGCGGCTGTATTACGAGATACTCGCACTTCGTGCTCCGCGTAGCGAACACGCGAAGCCCCCGGGGGGTGGAGGGGGGCGAAGCCCA
>NW_007436566.1:0-436 GCF_000475195.1 Diaphorina citri
TCAGTTGGTAATGTTTAATTTCCAGGGAGAGAGGGAATTTGGAAATTGTGTTCCCTCCAAAAAGTAACGATATCAATTCTAAGTACAATGTATAAGTAGGGATGCAATCGTCCTACAGACATACTGGACTCCGCACACAGGAATTTCGTTAGAAAAGTCCCCTATTCCAATGTAATGTAAACTTGTAATTTTGTAAAGTACAAGTATGTAAGCTAGAATAATAGAATTAGAGGTACTACTTAGAAGTAGTACTTAAGTAAATAGAGATACTAGAATTGTAGCAGGTACTGGTACTTACTAGGTATCGGAATGGAATTACGAAAACTTTTGCCCTATGCCGGAGGTGTTAATTCCAAGCCCAGATTAAGTACCACAGTGTTTAAGTAGGCAGGCATGAAAAAATCGAACCAAAGAGTGAAAGTAAAAACCAAAACCA
>NW_007436567.1:0-436 GCF_000475195.1 Diaphorina citri
CTTTTGATGAAATTGGATCTTGAAAAAGCTCGTCCAGTTCAGACTTATGTGGCGTATGGTACAGGTGGGCCAATAAATAGTACGTTTTTCAGGTGGGCGAATAAATGGTACACTTACCCTAGGTACATACAAAGTTTCTGAGAGTTTGTCTGCTTGTTTGTTTATTTGTTTCATCGTAACTATCACCGGAACGGGGCTTTCCCCGATTTTAAGGTCATTTGGTGAAAACCTTCTACACAAAAGGCCATTAATTTCTCATTTAGGTATTGGGACTTTTTTTTCCGAGTCAGTTCTACAGTTAGGTAACTGAACTTTTACACTCGTATTTATGAACAAGAATGATCGTTCTTAGATCAGGCTCAAGTCAAAATTGACCAATCAAATGCCTTGAGACTATGCTTAGCACGAACTTAAGAGCCAGCATTTTGTTCATAAA
>NW_007436568.1:0-436 GCF_000475195.1 Diaphorina citri
ACATTCTTCCAGGTCCAGTCTTGTCTGTGTAGCTCCTTTCTTAAAAAACCACATTTTTTCAATCACACGTAGAAAATTTTCCATTTTACGAAAGTGGTTCAGTGGGCAAACTGCCTTCGTTTAATTTTTTAACAATCGAAATGAGTTAATTGTGTTCCGATGAAAGACCTAAAGGGTAGGAAAGGTTTCCAAGCCCATGAAAGGAATGAGGAATGACAGGTGGGAAGTGTGAAAGACTAGAATAGCAACCGATGAAGACTATTGTGACCTACAGAATGAAAATGGAATATTGACGAGTGAAGGTGAAGATATCAAAGAAAAACCTACCATCAAACTTTAAAACATAGCATCTTGTGGAAAAAATAATAATGATAATAATAATAATAAATCAATAACAGCAACAACATTGCTTTGTTATTGTTAACAGAAAAATTAA
>NW_007436569.1:0-436 GCF_000475195.1 Diaphorina citri
TTTTTGGAGGACTACCGAAAATTTATGTGAAAAATAGTTAGGTATAGAGGTACAAAATCGATGAGAGTAGGAGGTCAGGATAGGAGGAAGCCAGCCTTTCCGAGAACGAAATTTATCTGTTTAGGATAAACTGCGATAAAGTTCTCTCTGGGCGGGAACTGAACCCACGACCTAGCCTTTATAAGGCAGATATCATCTTTGCCTTCCAACCTCCATGGTAGGGCTCTTTCCAAGCTAACTAGGCTGGCTAAAGGGCTATTGATTGGTTAATTTTGGATTGAAATTCATCTAATCAGACGTCACTTTAACTTAAACCAGGTTTAAACACTGAATGTGGTCCTTGCCATTAGTCTCAAGGAGTGTCCACACATAGTCGACCGCCGTCGATCGACGCAACGGCCGGTCGAATCTGTGTGGACACACCTCAAGGATAATG
>NW_007436570.1:0-436 GCF_000475195.1 Diaphorina citri
TTTTTATGATAGAGGTTAAAAGTATAAAAAGTCGTAAAACGAAAGCCAAGAATTATGTACATATTTGACTAGTTTGATGGGAGAGAGGGGATTATAGGTTACATTTTACAGCACGCAACTACATTTCGTAATAAAATTATATTGCTTACTTTTTTGACAAACGTAGAAAAAAAGTGACTAGAGATATCTTCGAAAAGTTGAGTTATGTTTGATGAAAGAATTGATGAAGCAAGAATTCGGCGAATAGTGGATGCTTCGTTAGTTGGTATCAAATTGGCATTGACTTTAAGAACGTTGTCTTTCTGGCGTCCCCATATTTTGTTGAGCATGTTTGACGGTAATCTAATAGTGATGTTCATCACCTGCCTTTCAATATTCAATAAATATTGTGAATTGCCTTCGCTATACATTGCTCCAGATTCTCCAGAACCTGGAG
>NW_007436571.1:0-436 GCF_000475195.1 Diaphorina citri
TAAAACATCTACAGAGTCATAACCAAAGGCACACTTACTGGCTTTTATTTTCAAATTGTTATCGGAAAGCCTTTGAAAGGTGGCCTCAAGTGTTTTTAAATGTGCCTCAAATGTTCCACTGTAGGCCAGAATATCATCCACATAAACCACCACACCTCTGTACAGCACAGGATTGAGGACCTTTACAATAGCCCTCGTCCATGCACTAGGTGAAGTCTTGAGTCCTTGGGGTAAGCGCAGAAAGCGGTACAACCCCCTATATGACGTCACTGTCGTGTACTTTCGACACTCCTCACTCAATGGCATGTTAAGAAAAGCGGAATTTATGTCCATCGAGGATAACAATTTACTACCTTCGAAACAATCAAATATTGTTTGGAAATTACCAATAGGTGTTACGTCACGTTTTATCTTTTCATTAATTTTCCGAAAGTCA
>NW_007436572.1:0-436 GCF_000475195.1 Diaphorina citri
AGCAGCTCTCAGCAATTCTTCGATGGAAATGGTTGAAGTTGGGGGCGAAGGCCAGCCCATGAACTCGGTGGTGGCTCTGGAAATATGAGAGAATCGACCATTTGATCAATATTGTAAAGGAGAAATAGTAATCATACTGAGTTAAACTAGCAAGAGATTTGTAAAGATGACCAGCAGGACAGAAGCTGCTCGGAGTTCACTTAGAAATATGAGAGAATCGACCATTTGATCAATATTCTAAAGGAGAAATAGTAATCATACTGAGTTAAACTAGCAAGAGATTTGTAAAGATGACCAGCAGGACAGAAGCTGCTCGGAGTTCACTTAATAAAAGAACTACTTAGTAAGTAGTGATATGTACCTAGGTGTAATCATGTTGGTGCACTTGGGAAAAAAATTGCTCTACTAACCTTACTGGCCACCCTTTTTGAATCTT
>NW_007436573.1:0-436 GCF_000475195.1 Diaphorina citri
TTTCCCCAAATGGAATAGAACGCAAGCACACAAAACCTTTTTGGACTTAATTAGAGCTGAATTTAATGAAAATATATGCACCATTGAGCTTTATGATACTGTGTGGTCTCACAATAATCATTTTACCAGTGGATATAGAATATATCTTCCTTGTTTATACTGCTAGCATAGGACTGAAAAGTCCCTATACTCTCACAGCCTGTGTAAAGAGTGAGTTACAAGAGATAACTCTTAGTGGACTACTGAGTCAAAGAGTCAGATCCTAACTCCCTATACCCATAGACAGTTGAGTGAGGTACATGTTTTAAGATCTTACTCATTGATTAAGTAGTCCACGGAAAAGAGTAGTTCTTAACTCCACTCTCTTTTAAATCATGGCCCTCCCGCGAGCCAGGCGATTTAACCACGGCATTAATTGAAGAAGTTGAGAGGGCTG
>NW_007436574.1:0-436 GCF_000475195.1 Diaphorina citri
AAAATACCGGTAAATCGTGAACTTTGACGTCACGGCATACGCTCCCGTAGGCGAAGACGTCACATCAAATGTCCCGAGTAAAGCTCCCTATTTGCAACTGCTCTATTAGCAGTTAATTAGTAGGTAGGTAAAATAAGGGTAGTTTTCTGGACTAATTTCCTATCGACCCAGTACAATAATATCCTTGGGTATTAGCTGGTAGCTCCCATCAGCTATATTAATATTCTTCGCCTATGCAGATGGCCCTCTCCCCTCCTCCTCCCCCTCCTTCTATTCCTCCTCCTTCTTCCTATTATTCTCCCTCCCCTCCCAACATCAAGATATTATTAATGATGGTGTAGGAATTGCCACTTTCCATAGGTTACAGGGTGTACCTCAAATAGTTCAATTGATGGAAACATTGTAACAGGGCCGAAAAGTCTACCATGATCACCGT
>NW_007436575.1:0-436 GCF_000475195.1 Diaphorina citri
AAAATTAATTTTACCAAAAGATAAAAATGACAAAAGAAATATTTTTATAGAAATTCGAGCTGGGACTGGGGGAGATGAATCCGCATTATTTGTTAATGATTTATTAAGAATGTATATACGATTTTCTGAACGAAATTATTGGAAATTTGAAATAATATCTAGGTCTCTTTCTGAAATAGGGGGGTATAAAGAAATAATTGCACGCATTATTGGTTTAAATGTATACTCAAAATTAAAATTTGAATCCGGGGTTCATAGAGTTCAACGTGTACCAAAAACAGAGACTCAGGGCCGTATTCATACATCGGCTTGTACAGTAGCTGTAATACCTGAGGCAGATGAAATTGAGGATATAAATATTAATCCTGCTGATTTACGAATAGACACCTATCGTGCATCAGGAGCAGGAGGGCAGCATATTAACAAAACTGATTCA
>NW_007436576.1:0-436 GCF_000475195.1 Diaphorina citri
TATTAAAAAGAGGTTTGCTATAGGGAACTGTAACTGCTAAGATCTTTTCGTCCCGAAATAGAAGGAAGAAGGAAAACAGGATAAGAGAAAGCTAGCCGTTCCGAGAACGAACCTTATTCGTTCAGGATAAAATGAGGACTGAAAAGTCCTTTACCCCCGCAGTCCAGACAAGGTCTCGTTTATTATTTGATGGGATGATAACATTAATAGGTACATAGGTTGTATAACATTATGTAAAAAGAAAAATGTGAGTCAAAAACAAGGAAAACAATCAAATTCGTCTGTTGTTGGTCTGTTGTTTTTTTTTTTAGTTCTTGTCTGGCTAATATCAGCATGTAATCATTTGTGTGTCAACACACACACACACATGTGCCTCCATGTGCTTATCCAGGGCCGGCTATAGGGATGTGCTTATTTAGGGTCGGCCACAGGAGGG
>NW_007436577.1:0-436 GCF_000475195.1 Diaphorina citri
TTCTTCCTAGCCTTTTCCCATTTTCAGACAGGGTCAGCATTTTTTGTCAGCCTCTCAATCAGCCCAAGCTATGGCAGTAGCTTTGGAGTGGCATTTGGTTTTGGCTTCAAAAATTTTAAGTATGCTTCTAAAAACTAAACAACATGTACTCTAAAGCCAATGTTGTTCCTACTTAGGTATATCTTTTTAATTCCAGGCAGATTCCATTTGATTGGCAAAACGGGCAGGATAGAGAAGAGTGTAGAAAGTCACAACGGAGCTACTCTGGTTGGAAGATGGAGTCATGATGGGGCAGGAATACTAACTGGTAAACTACATACATAGGAGCACTCTGTATCAACTATAAACTCATGCACTAACTACATCAACCTATCATTTTATCACCAGCTAGGCTGCACTTGTAGAGCTCATTCTACAAAGGTTTGTTTTATTTTTA
>NW_007436578.1:0-436 GCF_000475195.1 Diaphorina citri
ATTTCTTTGAGAAAACTTTTGCACAATAAATCTGGGAATAAATACATGCTTGTATCAGTGTATCACTGCTCTCTCTCTCTTGAACATTTTTCTTTGCCAAACTAGCAATTTGTAAAGCCTCTTCCCATTAGCCTTTGTCAAGAAATTTCTCCCTCTGTGTACCTACTATTGTCAGGAGCTGTACCTCAGATTGCACCAAGATACATTCCATTATAACCGTGCTTATTTACCAGAACATTTCATTGAATAACCGAATGGCGTGTGTTTAGGGACATTATCCTCAAATTGTACTGATTTGGCAATGAACCCTTGAATCCCATGATCCCATGATTGTTTCCGCAATATTACGTGTTACGTAATAACGTGATTTAATGCATAATTATGTTATAGAGAGAGGTGTGTCACTGATTCTTATCAGTCACTGCCATTTGACTCG
>NW_007436579.1:0-436 GCF_000475195.1 Diaphorina citri
GCATTCAACCTCATATACCTAGACACTGGCTACTAATATACTGTAGGTATTTCTTCAACTAAAATAGCGGGCCCCCCCCTTAGGCATAATCCTGGTTACGCCCATGAGAAGAGGAGGAGGAGAAAGAGGAAAAAGAATATGGAGAGGAAGAAAAAGAAGGAGAAGGGGAAGAAGAAGAGGAGGAAGAAGAAGGAGGAGAAGAAGAAGAAGAAAAAGAAGAAGAGGAAGGAGAAGAAGAAGATGAAGAGGAAGAAGAAGACGGGGAGGCGGAAGAAGAAGAAGAAGAAGAAGAAGAAGAAGAAGAAGAAGGGAAGAAGAGGAAAAGGAGGAGGAGGAAGGAGAAGAAGAAGATGAAGAGGAAGAAGAAGACGGGGAGGCGGAAGAAGAAGAAGAAGAAGAAGAAGAAGAAGAAGAAGAAGAAGAAGAAGAAGAAGAA
>NW_007436580.1:0-436 GCF_000475195.1 Diaphorina citri
CCAAAGATCTTGTGTCTTACATATTCTTCTTCTTCCTCTTCTTCTTCTTTTTCTGCTTCTCCTTCTCCCCCTTCTTCTTCTTCTTTTTCTTCTCCTCTTCCTCCTCCTTCCTCTTTTTCTTTTCTTTCTTTACTACGTCTTGTTATATCCTATATTCCCTTTCTGGGGCACCTCCTTCTCCTCTCCTTTTGTTCTACGTTCCATCATCTTGCTGTGTGCCACATTCTATATTTTTAATCCCTATTCTCCTTCTTCATTATTCTTCTTGTTTTTTGCTCAACTATAAATCTCATAGTATGAAGAATAGGGTTCATTATGTGTTGTGCTATTTTATGGGGGTCGATTTTACTTTTTGTTTAGAATTTTTTGATATTCTTTGTAAGTTATTTTTTATTTGTTTATTTATTTTTTTTTTTTTTTTTTTTTTATTAAAAGC
>NW_007436581.1:0-436 GCF_000475195.1 Diaphorina citri
ACAAAGTCGAAAACATGATTTTAATGGATCGAACAATTTAATACACCACTAAGATATATGAATTCCTTTAACAAAAGAATACCTAAATTATTGAAGAAAGTAAAAATGGGATGGAGTTCCTATGGTGGTTGTCAAAATTATTTAATTTATTTCGATAACAACAATTCAGTTATAATCAGTTTAAAAGCTATTAGTAGATAGGTGTACCTAATAATGAAATCATAGATAATTATATAGTTTCAAACTTTGTCATATTTGCGAATTAGTAGGTTTATTAGCTTTGTTAGATTGCAATTCACATTAATTGTTCATCTTTTCCAATTCACGAAAAAGAAATAGGTCCGTTTCTTCTTTCATACTATCTATTTGTTACGTTATTAATTGACTAAGTGTAAAGATTCTCTTGTAAGAAAATTTCCTAAATTATACGAATTAT
>NW_007436582.1:0-436 GCF_000475195.1 Diaphorina citri
ACAAAGAAGTAGATATTATGTACTCTGATATCAAACAACATACAACATATCCCTATGAAGTACACATACGAGTAAAATTAATTGAACCTCCTTTTTGGGTAAAATGGCTTTTTTAATGTGAAATATTTTTACAAATGATTTCTAGATAGAATTTTGTTGACAATACCGATTTCTGAGAATGCTGAGAATATGTAGTGCAGAGTTCCTATGGTACCAGACTAAGTAAACAAGCCTTTGTACAGTCCATAGTAAAAGTAAATAAAGAGAGAGACTTTCTCTTCTCTTTTCTCTCAGAGGGAGAGGTGGGATAGAGATGATATGACAAAGCAGTGTGTGTGAAAGAGACGGATAGAAAGAGGGTGAGGGAAGGAAATTGAAAGTGACAGATTTGGGGAGAGAGAGAGAGAGAGAGAGAGAGAGAGAGAGAGCACAAAAA
>NW_007436583.1:0-436 GCF_000475195.1 Diaphorina citri
GCACAACTTACCATTCCCGGACTATAGTAGCCCTTGAGATATTTATCACAGATGGAGTAAAGGCACCAGAATGCATCTTCTTCTGGCATATGCATAAGGAGGAATGCCGCAATAGGGGCCTGGGCTTGGCAATAGCCCACGACAGGGTTTACTATGGAGTATGCCTTCAATATGTTCACCAGAGCCACCTTCCTGTGGAAAGAAAGAAAATTGTAACCTCCCTGTGTACAAACCCTGTGTACTTTCCTTATCCTACATCCTTCCTATAATCTATAATAATGAAAGTAATGTATTCGACCACATTTTGTTGTTTAGACTATTAGGTCATCAGGACTGTAACTGCCAAGGTCTTATCGTGCCGAAAGCAAAGAGAGAAGGAAGACAGGATAGAAAGCCAGCCGTTTCGAGAACGAACCTAATCTCCTTATCTGTTTAG
>NW_007436584.1:0-436 GCF_000475195.1 Diaphorina citri
TTTTTCTATTATTTTTCTTCTTCTTCTTCTTCTTCTTCTTCTTCTTCTTCTTCTTCTTTTTTTCTTTTTCTCCTCCTCCTTCTTTTTCTTAGGATACTTACCTAACTTACCTACTTGGGGTGCACCTTGTATTGAATTCGATTTTCATATGGTTATTTGGTACAGAAATCAGTTTACGAACCTAAAAGGAATTTTCTATGATCTTAAAGTTAGAACTTTGGCATGTAGATATAAGAAATAGAAGAAATTAGAAAAATGCCTAGCTCATTCATTTCTCTTTCTCCCTCTACCTCCCTCTTTATTTCTACTTTTCTACCCCTAACCCCCTACACCTATCTATGTAGGTATTGTACATTTCTACTTTTTTTTTTTATTAATATTACATACCTACACATAAAGACAGTCTATTCCCTAATAATACCCTGTGAAAAAAATC
>NW_007436585.1:0-436 GCF_000475195.1 Diaphorina citri
ACTTAAACCTTAAACAGGGTGGATTTAAACCTCACTTAAACCTTAAACAGGGTGAAAAAAAAAAAAAAAAAAAAAAAAAGGTGAATTTAAACCTCACTTAAACCTTAAACAGGGTGAATTTAAACCTCACTTAAACCTTAAACAGGGTGGATTTAAACCTCACTTAAACCTTAAACAGGGTGGATTTAAACCTCACTTAAACCTTAAACAGGGTGGATTTAAACCTCACTTAAACCTTAAACAGGGTGGATTTAAACCTCACTTAAACCGAACTTAGTGAGCTGTGAAACCTTAGGACCCTTAGGTGCATTTTTCTCTGGAAAACGGAACCGCGATTACAGATTAAGAAAGAAAGGCTTTACATTAATATCTTAGGAAGCATGAACTTTATGAAGCAAACTACTGAAACATGAACCACCATGTAAAATTATAAATC
>NW_007436586.1:0-436 GCF_000475195.1 Diaphorina citri
TCGTATGAGCTCCTCATTGGTTGGAAACTGTCGTTTTGGCCAATGCCAGTACTTCTTCATTCTGACCAGGGATTGCTTCATGGTTTTGATGTCTAACAGGAGGCCCAGTATGTTCTGCTCCATCCACTCGTCCACATCACTCACACTGTATAGAGTACCTGTATAAGGAATATAAAAACATTTTACATTGTATTTCTGAGATCATTCGAAGTGAATATAAAAATATTCTGAGACGGGCACTCACTGATGGCAGCCAGTGAACCCAGCCCAACGCCATTGACCCGCCGTCTCTTTATCACCGAGGGGACAACCAAGCTGCAGTTCCTAGTCGACACTGGCACCGATCTATGCGTTTTCTCTCGCTCCGCAACATCTGGTCGACGAGAGAAATCAGACTATGTCCTGTCAGCAGCCAATTCCACGGACATTCATACAT
>NW_007436587.1:0-436 GCF_000475195.1 Diaphorina citri
GCAGGTTGGTTACGTCAATTTAAACCAAGTACCTATAACCTATACCAAGTTCAATTTTGATGGCGGCTTTTGAATTGATATTTTCTCAAAAATCATTCCTATTTCAATACATTTAGGTACTTTATTAAAAATCAATTGAAGCTCAACGACTCCAAGTATCTACTTAGCCCCAGCAGCCCTTCAAAAAGTATTGTACTCAGTTCATTAGGCTCAAGCTTTCAGTGGGGCCCACTTCAACCAACAGGTGCCCAAGTCCATAGGCCACAGCCAGTGCTGACCTTGAAAATAACAGGCCATTTTTACGAGGGAAAGACAGAGAGGAAGAGAAGGAGATAGATAGAGAGAGTGAGAACTGGGAACAGTTTTTAATGCAAAAAACACAAGCGTAAAATTTACAACTGTCGTAAAACGTGGAAAAACGAAGGAACATTAAATA
>NW_007436588.1:0-436 GCF_000475195.1 Diaphorina citri
TTGCTCGCCAAACGCTTTCCGACTGTTTGACAGACCGCGGTCTGAGCGTGAGAGGCGGGCCTTACAGCCTTACACGCGGGTTTACAGGATCATGTTGACTATTTTTTTTTTCTCCATGGGTGCTAAAACCTGAACCTACCTACACTATTATGGGTCTATGGTTTTAAAAGTTCCACAAAAAGGACTTTTTGACCAATCAACCGATAGAACCGATCCAAGATTGTTAGATTGGGTATAAACCCAGAAGAAAAGAAAAATTCGACTAACGAAAGAAGTTTCCATACCATATTAGACACGAGAAACGGTAAACCGAAGCACAAGAGTTGTTTGTGCCAGCCTAGTTAGCTTGGTTGGTGGCGCGTCTGCCTCGTAAGCGCTAGGCCGCGGGTTCGATTCCCGCCCGGAGCGGATTTTATCCTGATGGGATAATGTTCGT
>NW_007436589.1:0-436 GCF_000475195.1 Diaphorina citri
CGGGCGGGAATCGAACCCGCGGCCTAGCGCTTACAAGGCAGACGCACTACCAACTAAGCTAACTAGGCTGGCCCATAAGCATTGTTAAAGCGCTTAAGAGAGTATTTAAAATGCCCCGTTTTCTAAAATAAATGTAGACAATGTGCTGTACATGTTGGATTAGTACTTGTAGGCAGCTATAATGCGCCTATATTTTCATTTATCAAGAGATTAGGCAATGTGTCGTACCTAGATGAATTCATTTCTCAGAAATTCTCAGGCGTCCATTAAAAAGATCGTACTTAAAAGTCTGGCTGAGGGACTATAAACAGAGAGTAGCCAGCCTAGTTAGCTTAGTTGGTAGTGCGTCTGCCTTATAATAAGCGCTAGGCCGCGGGTTCGATTCCCGCCCGGGGCGGATTTTATCCTGCTGGGATAATGTTCGTTCTCGGAACGG
>NW_007436590.1:0-436 GCF_000475195.1 Diaphorina citri
GCTGGCAGCGAACTCATGTAGAGCCGGAAATCTCTGTGAACCTGAAAATAAAAACACGTTTGTCTTAGATTAAATAAAATAAAGAAATTTGTCTTACAATTATAAGGAGGATAAAAGAAAATGACGCATCTTGAGCCTGTCTCAATGCTTTAGCAACTTCCACTTTTTCACCTTTTGTAAGTTATACCGGGATCGGTCTAGGCAGCCTTTTCCATTGTGCTCTATTTCGCCATTGGGTCTCTGTGAACCCTTTCAAACCCATATATCGTTTCAGCAATTTTCCGATTTTTCATAAGAGGAAATCTCTCTTTCTCAATCCCTGTACTTCTGTTCTCTCGACTTTAGCAACATTAGAGGCTCATATCATACTAGAATTCGTTGGAAAATGTCATTCCAAAAATAAAACAAAGAACTGTGTATTTGAGATCGACATAAT
>NW_007436591.1:0-436 GCF_000475195.1 Diaphorina citri
TTTCTTTTCTTTCTCTCTCTTTCTCTCTTTTTTTCTTTTCTCTTTCTTTTCTTTTCTCTCTCTCTCTCTGGATCTTCTTCTCTCTTCTTCTTCCTCCTCTTCTCTCTGCCTCTCCTTTTCTTCCTCTTACTTTCTCCTCTTTCTATCTCTCGAAATCCGCCAAAAAACGGTCAAATTGCCACCAACCTCTGCACCGGTTTCAACCAAAAGTTTTGTATTGCATCCTTTGTCACATTTGTGGACTACTTACCAAATTTTTGAAACTTTGGATTTATGCTCTTGGAGACCTCAAAACGTGTTTTGACATATAGAAAACTGACCATCGAAAATTTTGTGGAATATATTACTTTATTATAGGAACTATAGTTCATCCAGATCAATGTGACAGCAATGAGTCATCAACCCAAAATGAAGGAACCAATCAGATTGCAGGAAA
>NW_007436592.1:0-436 GCF_000475195.1 Diaphorina citri
GCACTAAAAACTGACCATCGAAATTTTGACCCGATTACATTACTTTCCTTCCTATAGGATAAGGAAAGTAAAAAAGATGTCCGACTTGCGTACTGGGACTTTTTTATAGGTGGAGGGATTTTTTTAATTGTCAGAACATTTAATGGGGGAAAAAACATTCCTCTGTTTTCCTAATTTTGCTCAAATAATTATGAAGTCCTTTTTATATGTTTTCGATCCCTATATACTAAAACCAATAACACAAAAAGTTGATCATATATTATGTATAAAAAATCTTGATGTTTACTACCTAACCTTTTAATTCCCAGAAAGTTGATCATTTGTGAAAGTTCTTTTCTAATTCTATCTAACCCTATACTTCCTAGAAAGTTGATCATTTGTGAAAGTTCTTTTCGCGTGCTACCTAAACCTATCATCCCCAGAAAGTTGATCGTTT
>NW_007436593.1:0-436 GCF_000475195.1 Diaphorina citri
CGCAGGATTGAGCATTCAACTCAACCCAAGATTCTGAAATAAAACAGAACAGAAGAGGTACGATTAGGATAGTCTGCAGTGACTCTGCATCATCTATGGAGTATGGACTGTGGACTGGTGAGGTGATGAACTGATGACGTAGGTGGCCACAATAACTGGCCACAAATATTGCGTGAGTGGCTTGGTTTAAATAGTTCATTGACGGCTTTCATCTTTCATCAACTCGAACTTCCATTTCATACCTAGGCCTTTACGCTAAAGTTTGTTGCCAAAATAACGTCACATTAAAAACACTTACGGGATCTGTTTGTCTGTGGTGTAGTTTAAAATCATAATCTATTAAGAATCACGATTAAATATATTCAACATTGTACCCTTTTAATACCGACTCCTGCCAGCCTAGTTAGCTTGGAGGGTAGCACACCTGCCTTACAAG
>NW_007436594.1:0-436 GCF_000475195.1 Diaphorina citri
AGCATCATATTTCTATATGACTCACTAAACTGTCCCAAATCTTAAAACCCTCTAGTAAAATATTAAATGCCTCTAAAAGCTAGAACTAACCTGGTTTAAAATGGGTAGGTATTTACCCAAGGTTTTATAAAAGATGAACCTTTCATTATTAACAATACAAATTATCATGAGGTAGATAAACCTGATAAGAAATAAATTATCAAAACTGATAAATGATAAGCACAAACAATAATTAAAATCGAAATTAAAAGTGCATTTTAAAATTAGCCCAAAGAAACAAAAAAAAAAGCATGTAGTTCCATTTACCTGGCAAGGATTTGTTAGCAACCACTCGTCCATGGGGTCTAGACTGGCTCAATCCCATGGATTTCAACATCTGCATTTTCTTGATCAATTGAATATCCTGCTCAGATAGCATTGAAACGTCAAAATTGTC
>NW_007436595.1:0-436 GCF_000475195.1 Diaphorina citri
ACACAGCCCAAATACACGAGAAACCTGAGACACAACAAAACTGTGTTCAAATTCAAGATAAATAAGTCAAACACAGGTAAAAACAGAAGGTACAGTGGGAGCATTATTAGAATAAACATTTTACACCTCGAACCTGTTCACCACCTTATGCATATTAAACAAGATAAACAGTGAACTACACAGCACCCATAAATTTCCAAATGAAATTAACTTGAACACATGAAGAATTTAGACAGATAATTCCTCCAAAGGTAAATTTCGGCGGTTGAGAAATAACAAAGCTTAATTTTAAAACTTTTCGAGGATTCTAAAACCTGATCCAGGATACAGGTACCAAGTTCGTGATTTTTTTTCTTCTCTTGTAGAGTAAAACTGTGTCCACACAAAGTCGAAGGCCGGCGCGCGGCGCGTCGATCGACATCGAACCACACCGATC
>NW_007436596.1:0-436 GCF_000475195.1 Diaphorina citri
TTTTTTTTTTATAACTAATACTCGTATGACTACTTACTAGAGCAGAAACTAACAGGATTCCCCTATTTTGAAGCTAATTTCCCATCTTTTAAAGGAAAATGCGGGACTTGGTTCAACCGCTAGGTGGCGTGGTAGCGTCTGTACTAATTACTAAACCGCATTGGATATCCGAGATGGCGCATTCCCAACCATCGAAGATTTCGGTTTAGGTTTCCAAAAGCGAACCGCGGTTCCGATTTCGAAAGGAAAATACACTTTAGGGGGCCGGAGGCCTGCTAGCTGCTTCCAGGGCCTTTGATGAGTTCGGAACAGATGGGGCCGAATTAACCCCCCCTGTGATCGACCCTGTATACATATGTTTCCTTGCATTTTATCTTCCTCGAAGTTTCTTTCAGTCATTTCTTCACAAGAAAACCTCCTGTTTTCAAAAACCACC
>NW_007436597.1:0-436 GCF_000475195.1 Diaphorina citri
CCAACAGCGACGATTGTTTACTTTCAGCATGGTGAAATTAAATTCAAATTATTTATACTTGAGTTAAATTTAAAATCTACAGCCACACACACATACATCATTTATTTTTTGAATTATTAATAATCATAAATCTGTTCTCACATTTGCTGACTTGCTGGGGTTCTAAGCAGACGTCTCATCGCTTCAAGATCTTTCATATAGGTAGGTATAAGGTATTGGTATAGGTATATAAGTACATTATTGCTGGGATTTACCAACTCGGGATTGAGATGAAAAGAGAACTTCCCCATACTTAATACCCAGGTCAACCTCGGATTGAACTCAGTCCTGAGACAATCCATGCCTTATTCCATAAAGGTCTTCGCACTTTCGTTCAAAAAGGCGAAAGTCGAGTTTCGAGTAAAATTTTATAGCTTTAGGTAAAGATTTTGATCAA
>NW_007436599.1:0-436 GCF_000475195.1 Diaphorina citri
TTCTATCAGCTGGCTTTCGAGAAACCACACCACTTTTGGCTGGGGACGTCCTGAAAAATTTCAAGAAAATGTAGGGTAAGTCACATTTTTTGTGAATGATATATTTTGCAACCTAATACTAATAAAGGAACGAGATATTTCACTATACACATGTTGGATAGCTCTGATTTACCCATAAGTACATAAGTTTACTTACAAGTAAATATGTTTCTAAATTTCTTCATCTATTAAATGTAAACATTCTAACATAACTTACAGTCAAATACCCAACATACAAGATACACAACAGTTGAAGAAAACACAAGCACAACTATCAAGTATGTATATGCACAAAATTTTCCCCATAAAAGAAAGCACTTTTATATATTATTCATGACAATATTACAGGTAGAATATTATCGTGTCTCTAAGTCTGTTTAATAAAAGTTATTCCCGT
>NW_007436600.1:0-436 GCF_000475195.1 Diaphorina citri
GCGGGGGTGAAAAAACTCTTCCTTGAAAAACTTAAAAACTCTGTGAAGTTTTCGTTTCAATTCACAGCATCAACCTAACCCTCTTTCATGTACGAGTAAAGTGGTGTAACTATAGGTACTTACCTACTGACATTTGAGTAGGAATACTAACTACTAACTTGTTGATAAACAAAAACACATTTCTTTCTAGTGATGTTTATACCTAACGACATAAAATCACCTTATATGTAGGTAGGGTCCTAAGGTGTGTCCTATTGATTGTAGATTTCTTTGAAGACTGTCAAATGAATGAATCATTTTGTTTGGCTAATCGTAAAAATATCCCAAACCCAAAAACCACATAGGTACCTATTGAGGACGCATGTTAAGCTTTTCATCTCAAAATTCACATATTAAGGATACATCTTTAGCTTTTATCCTCCCCTGATATTATAGG
>NW_007436601.1:0-436 GCF_000475195.1 Diaphorina citri
TTGGATAATTATCTGGATACGTGCTATGTAATAAATATGTACCTACACAATATAAAATGTACATTTTGAACGGATTCCAACATACCTATATGTAAAATTTATCACTTGATATAAAATAACCGAGACCCGGTGCGAACGACATTTACCTGGTATTTAACATGTTAAAGTGCCTTATTTGAGAAAAAAAAAGTCCCTCTACATTACAACACAATGGTTACCAAGTGCTGAGGACCCCTGTTAGAGAACAATGGCCTTTGCGACTAATATTAGCGCTAATAGTTACTAATGGGTTCAGTTCCGTTAGAGCTGAAAGAAGTGTTGCTAGGGTCTGCTCTTACGCTACGATGAAGCACATGTAAGTAATCAGTAGGTAGAATGGACTCCCATTGTTTCCAGGCCAGAGAAAGTGTCCCAGGCACTCCTTCAAATCATCAGG
>NW_007436602.1:0-436 GCF_000475195.1 Diaphorina citri
ATGGCTTATCTCAAGTGATTAGGTCACAGTAAGACAATCATTTCAGTTCACTTCACGAACAAAGTCAGGCCTAGGCTTGAAAAATTGTATAAATCTTACTTTAAAACTTGACGATTTAGGACTTAGCATTTTGTTTGTTTCGCGATAATGCCTAAAAGGTTTGTCCTATTTTGATAAGATTTTGGCATAAGGAATTTTCTGATTTAATTTTGGCATAAAGAATTTTTGTTGTGTTAAGCACGACTAATGTTTGTCACAAATACAAATGTTGCTCCCCGATTACAAATGTTGCACCTCGATAACTTTTCTAAGTTTAAAGTTACTAGGTATGTACCTCAGTCCGTAGTTACCTTAATGATTAATTTTAGGGTAGACCCCTTCATTCCCTCAATAGTGGCCGTATTCCCGCGGGAGTAAACCTTAGGATATTCTTTGG
>NW_007436603.1:0-436 GCF_000475195.1 Diaphorina citri
TAATTGCAAAGTCTAATGGTGTTCCTTTTGGGGGGAATTTGGTGATAAGGTACCCGCCTCCTCATATTGACTTCACCATGAAAATCCAGCAGCGCGTGATTGGCCAGATGGTCACCCATCCAGATATGATTCCCGCACAATGTTGCTTCACTTCAGTGATCCAATTGGTCATGCATTCAACCTATCACTGCTGGCAAAGACGGCTTTTACCAATCAATTACCAAGATTATTACATATTTGCCTCATCAAAAAATAACAACACTCAAAAATCATTACTAACCCTCCCACCCACTGTTTTCTCCTTTATTTGACCCCAAAATACAGGTAAAAGTTTACTTACTCTCTCCCAGGGCCATTTGAAGCCTAGAAGAATTTTTGCTTCGCCAAACTGTCCTGTCTTGTGCTGCTTCTTCTTTCGTGATATTGATTTTTTTTT
>NW_007436604.1:0-436 GCF_000475195.1 Diaphorina citri
GAGGCCGACGACAAACGCCGATCCCGTCTGTACACGGGAAAAGGCGAAGAAGAAGAACCCAAAGGGCCGGAAAAAGCCGTGATTGACCAAATGGTCACCCATTCGGATACTAACTACGCCCGACGTTGCTTAACCTCCGTGATCTATGCTAGTATTACGATTGGCTTAAAAAATAAAGTCCTCCAGTGAGACTATAAACTCACCTGGGTTACTAATAATGAGTAGAATGCAATCCGGACTGCCTTTGGCAATTTTGGGTATAAGGTCCTTGAAGATTTTCACATTCCTGTCGACCAATTGGAGACGAGTTTCACCTACTAGTGATCTAACTCCTGCTGTTATAATGACAATTCTGGATCCTTCACTCATAGCAATGTCTGGAAAATTAAATCATTGTTGGATCTACTCGGTCAATGTTCTACCTATAGAATGTTGA
>NW_007436605.1:0-436 GCF_000475195.1 Diaphorina citri
AAGGAAAATTCGAAAATGAATTTATCGGTGTTTAAAAGTCAACAAGTTTCCCAGTCAGTCAAAAAATATAAGTTCCAATAAAATATAAAATTTGAAAAGCACCCCACGCCACTGATGTGAACAAGGAAAAAAAACTCGGAAAATAAAATTTGGACTCGTAGATGGAGGGGAGGGGGGAGGGGTTAGTTGAAAAGTACGTAGAAAGTTCAGTCATCAGTGACAGTCACTCAGTCACGTAGAATACGTAGATACCTTTGTAGCTACTGTACCTACCCTACTAGGATTTTGCTTTAGTCCAACTGAATTTATTATTTCAGTGTGTCAGGTTTGATCCCCTCGTGGTACTTTTCAAACGGTGATTCAAGTAGGTATTATTGGGATTTGGGGTGGCCTTATTTGTTTGTTTTTTTTTTTTTTTTTTTTTTATTTTTTTTTT
>NW_007436606.1:0-436 GCF_000475195.1 Diaphorina citri
CTCCTCCTCCACTATGTAACCAACAATGGACTCGGTGTGAAGGAAGAATAGACACTTTTAGGAAGTATTTTTTCCCCACTTATCCCACACATCTCTTCTCTTTTTACGCCTCCTTCTCTTCCTCCTCCTTCTTCTCCTCCTCCTCTTAGAAATGAAGGAAAGGCAAGAGGACAGAGGACACTTTGCATTCAATTTATGTACCCTGATAATAAAATATGTAATAAAAAAAAAGCATGTAACATGTATGTGTAGGTATAGCTATATAGATATAGAAACCTCTACAACTACAAGATTTAACATACCTCTAAGCTCTATTGTTCTAATAAAAATATCCTACCTAACACACAGTAACACTAGGTAGGTATTATAATAAGATATTACATTGTACAAACATAATGAACATTTAACAATACAAAAGATATCGTATAGCACAAAA
>NW_007436607.1:0-436 GCF_000475195.1 Diaphorina citri
TTTCTCGGCCCCACTCAGGCTGAGTGAGGTTAATGTGAGTAGGCCGGAAGCTTGTCATCGAATGGAGGGTAAAACCCGTGTTAGCGTTACTAAAAAACCTTCATAGAGTTACAACCCCCCCTTAAAAATAATAATAATTTAAAAAAAAAAAAATCATTTATCACCCTGAGGGCGGACATTGATCGATATATCATGACGTCAACTGAGAAAACCTTTTATGGCCGGGACCACAAATTTGAATTTAAACTGAGTTCCGTTTTTCTGAATATCAATCCACAGTTTGAAAACAACCAATCGGACTACTATTGTCAACCGAACTCCATCGACCCCGTAATAGTGTATACCTAGTTTTTTGAGCCTTTTTTATTTTGCCCGTTTCTTATTAAACTCTTTACGTTTCAGATTCCCTTGTGCTGCCACGACAAAGCTTCTCATC
>NW_007436608.1:0-436 GCF_000475195.1 Diaphorina citri
AGGATAAAATCCGCCCCGGGCGGGAATCGAACCCGCGGCCTAGCGCTTACAAGGCAGACGCACTACCAATTAAGCTAATTAGGCTGGCTAAATTATTTTTTGATTTTTCTCTTCAAATTGTAGGCCTGAAGGCATTAAATTTGTTACTTGTATCTTTGCAGGTAGGTAGGTACCTAAAGTAGGTACCTTGGTAATTCTTATAGGTTAATTTCTGTAAGGTAATTTACATTTCGCCTCCCCTGGCTGAAGGTAGAACCTACGCTGGCATCTGGCAGCCTAAATAAAGTAGGTATGTGGTTTTGTAAAGTAATTCTTCAAATAAAAAGTAAATAAATAAATGACCAAAGTATTTCCCATATCTGATTTCACTTTCATTTGAGCCCAAGGTTATCAACCAGCGGAAAATTGCGGTTTTCGTTCGATTCCCGTCTGAGGC
>NW_007436609.1:0-436 GCF_000475195.1 Diaphorina citri
TTAGGGCAAACTCAAAAAAGGAGAAAGAGAAGAAGAAGATGAAGAAAGGAAAAGAGAAAGAGAAGAAGAAGATGAAGAAAGGTAAGGAGAAAGAGAAGAAGAAGATGAAGAAAGGAAAGGAGAAAGAGAAGAAGAAAGGGAAGGAGAAAGGGAAGGAGAAATAAAAGAAGGGAAAGAGAGGGAGAAAGAGAAGAAGAAAGGAAAGGAGAAAGAGAAGAATGAAAGGGAAGGAGAAAGAGAAGAATGAAAGGAAAGGAGAAAGAGAAGAAGAAAGGGGAGGAGAAAGAGAAGAAGAAAGGGGAGGAGAAAGAGAAGAAGAAAAAGAAAGGGAAGGAGAAAGAGAAGAATGAAAGGGAACGAGAAAGAGAAGAATGAAAGGAAAGGAGAAAGAGAAGAAGAAAGGGGAGGAGAAAGAGAAGAAGAAAGGGGAGGAGAA
>NW_007436610.1:0-436 GCF_000475195.1 Diaphorina citri
CGACGGAATTCAGCTAGTGGAATTATACTTGCAGGAAGGAAATGTTCACTGATTGCTTCCTATTTCCTATTGCTTATATTATACGAGTAGTTATATTTATACGAGAGTTATAGGACTTATAGCTTATAATAGGTCTTGGAAAATAAATCCCGACTAATGTAGGTTTTGTAAGAAAATACATAGCAATCAATCTAGGTAGGTAATGTATGAAAGTATGAAACCAATGTAGGTGATGTTTTATTCATAAAGCGATGAAGTTCCTTGTTCACTATACCTACCATTATAATCCAAACGTACACTTATCTATAGTGTGTCCAGATCAATGTGACAGCAAAAAAAATAGGCATTGTTGCCAAATATGTCACCTGTGCAATGGTAGAGAATCTTTAAAAGGGGAAGGTATATTGCACAGTGCTTCCTCCGACAGTGAAACAAA
>NW_007436611.1:0-436 GCF_000475195.1 Diaphorina citri
TCCAAAATATCTCGCGGAACCCTTGCAGTCAGCTCGCGGAACCCCTAGGTTCCGCGGAACACCAATTAAGAAACACTGGTTTATAGGGTGTACCCTGAGGACCAAGTCCCTACATGTACATATTTACCCATACCAAGTTTATAATACCGTTCTCGAGATATTTTCTTTACAAACAGACAGACATAAACACACACACACACACACACACACACACACACACACACACACACACACGGACCAATGGCTGAAACTTTGGATTTAGGCTCTAGGGACAGACACACAGACAGACATACACAACACACAGACATACACACACACGGACCAATGGCTGAAACTTTGGATTTAGGCTCTAGGGACTTCAAAACGTGTTCTGGCACTAAAAACTGACCATCGAAAATTTTGCCCGAATAGATTACTTTCCTTCCTATAGGATAGG
>NW_007436612.1:0-436 GCF_000475195.1 Diaphorina citri
CATCCTTTGGGGCAGTTCCCCCACTTGTATAAGCTTAACCCATCTGTTAGGGCAGTTGCCCCCACACCTCAGCCTCAGAGTGGGCTTTTTGTGTATGACAAATAAATTGAAGGACTAAGTGGGAATTTTTTTCAATCTCACCTGATACGTGGGAAGACTCTTGTCCACCATAGAGTGAGGCGTGGGAGAAATTATGGACTGTGGGAGAATTATTTTATCTCACCTGATATGTGGGAAGACTTTTGTCCACCATAGAGTGAGGCGTGGGAGAAATAATGGACTGTGTGAGAATTTTTTTAATCTCACCTGATACGTGGGAAGACTTTTGTCCACCATAGAGTGAGGCGTGGGAGAAATAATGGACTGTGTGAGAATTATTTTATCTCACCTGATACGTGGGAAGACTCTTGTCCACCATAGAGTGAGGCGTGGGAGA
>NW_007436613.1:0-436 GCF_000475195.1 Diaphorina citri
TTAATAATAATAATAGACTCTTGAGTGGAAGGTAACCACTAGGCGAGGTTAACGCCGGAGGCGTTTTCTACCACCTAATCCTTAGAGCTCCATTATTATGTGGTCAAAATCTCAAATAAATGAGGATATAATTCCATGCCTCGGCTGGGATCGAACCTATGCCTCTTCAAACCCATGCCTTAAAATTCCATGCCTCTTCAAAAAGTAAAGAACAAAGCTCGTATGGTTTTCTGGATATCTTGGAAATATTGCTTCCTCTGTCACCGGTCGTCCTCTGTAGTTGTCTTTCCTTCTACCTTTCCATCCTATGATATCGGCCCTGGAACGATTAATTCTTTTAATTTATAACCTTCCTAGGCGACAGTACAGTATGCCTGCTAAGTTATGTCCTGGATCAATTTGTCATATTACATACCAAAATGATTATTATAATTCT
>NW_007436614.1:0-436 GCF_000475195.1 Diaphorina citri
TTCTAGCCCAAGTGTAGTAACCACATCTGTTAGTCTAAGAGAGTCTTCACCAGTGCTTACCAATACGATCTACACCACTTCACCTACCAAATCAATAGCAAAACCAGACATGACACCAAAACTGAAGGAAATGATCTCCAAGACAGAAACCAATGATTTGAAAACGTTACTCAAGCTTTACAAAGAATCCGAACAGTTGAAACGACAAAGTGAAAATGATTTGACCAACGTGAATCCAAGTAATAAGCTTTTCAACACACCCATCTACCCACCTGACAGAACATCAGAGAGACTCAGGAACACGAGATCCAGGTACCCCGTGACCACATCACGTGACATGGAATTTAACAGATTATTATTTGACACTGATGTTCCCCTACGATTACGTTCCAATTCTATGAATAGAGCCACCCAAGTCGAAGAAAGGGAAATGACC
>NW_007436615.1:0-436 GCF_000475195.1 Diaphorina citri
CGAGTCACAAAAGATCTAATCAGGTCGCTCTGGCATAGGGCTTTAGCCGATGCGACGGACTTTCTTATGACAAAATACCATACACAATAAACATAAACCAATTTGTCCGAAGAAGCATTCATTGGTAACAAAAAACCACAATGGGTCTTCAATGTGTGGTTTTTGTCTTTATTTTTCCTTATTATACCCTCTAGCTGGTAAGGTCGCAAAGGTTAAGTTATTGTCATAATTGAGGAGGTATAATTGTTATTAACTATCTGACTTTTATTTTTGTCCACACAAAAGAACCCGAAAAAAGAGGAGCTAATTTTGTCACTTGTTATCTCTTTTAGAGCTATATTGCCAACAATGCCAACTCTTTTGGAATTTCCCAGCTCGTTGGAAATTAATCTATTTTTATTCCATTTCGTTTAGTTACAACTTGTACTTTGCCAGT
>NW_007436616.1:0-436 GCF_000475195.1 Diaphorina citri
ATTTTGGCTAAAAGCTAAAACTGAAATTATTAAGAAAAATTACCAAATATAAAATTAATGTTTCTTTTTCAGGACTCAGTGAAAGAGCTGTTTTCAAAATGACCCTTATTTTCAACTGACATCGGGAGCAAATGGGTACCCTTTTACTCTCTAAGACCATACCTACTACTACGGATGCCTGTCCAGGAATCATGCAAGAATAATGCAGAACATTACCTAAAAGTCAGGGGGAAATGGTATGGAATGGGATTTTCCGGGCATAGAGCATTCCGGGACGGGAATATACTGGATTAACGGGACTCCAGAGGTAATTACACGAGGCTGGTACTAATTACACGAGGCTGGTACCCAGACGGTCTACTGACCTCGTCTAATTAAACCATAAGAATATTTTGACTGTTCTTGACTGTAGCGTCACCTGTGCTATAGTGGGAAT
>NW_007436617.1:0-436 GCF_000475195.1 Diaphorina citri
TAACAACGGAGTTCTTATTGTCCCAAAATGGAAAAGAAAAGAGGGACAGGATAGGAGAAAGCCGTTCTGAGAACGAACCTTATCTATTCAGCATGAAGTTGGCCCGAGCACCCCGCGATGCTTACCTACAAGAAAGCCGCACTAACCTCCAAAAGAGTAAATCTATTGAACACCCTGTAAAATCTAGGAGAGTATCTAATAAAATAAATTATCATCATGTTTTTCAAAGACAAAAGACACAAAACTGTATAAAACTCTGTGGATATACATAAAACTCCTATCTGTGTATAGAACTAAAGATATAGAACTTCTAGCAGTGAGTAAAACTCTGTGGATATAGATCTTCTAGCAGAGTATAGAACTATAGATATAGAACTTCTAGCTGAATATAGAAACTCTAAGGACCTAATGAACGGGAACACAGACAAAATTTGAT
>NW_007436618.1:0-436 GCF_000475195.1 Diaphorina citri
ATAGCCGTGCCCCCCCCTCTTCCCCCCCCCCCCTTGGAATATCAAATAGAAACATAAATTTGCCATTTATTCTCCCTCCTCCACAGAAAAGCGTCCTTTATTTTTCCTCGAAGGAAATAGAATTTTTAAACAAATTGACTTTGTTAAGTGGTAAGTATGTTTGCCAGGGCCCCGCCCACACGCCCGGCCTGCCTAATGTCATTCATCATAACGGCCTTTAGTCACGCTTCTGATTTCAGTCTTTTTGGAGAATATGTTTTTTTCTTTTTAGACATATTATATTTATTTAACTTTTAGAAATAAAAGGAAAAGATAGAGCAGTAGGGTGTTTAGAAAGTTGAATCCTCCGAAAAAAATGGTAAATTCAAAGTGTGATTCCTAAAGAGGACCACATAAAAGGACTCAGAAGATGTAGGTTAGTAGCTGTTGTAAGTAT
>NW_007436619.1:0-436 GCF_000475195.1 Diaphorina citri
CAAAAGAAGACTGAAAACTTTATTTTTGAAAAGTAGCAAATCATTTCACAAAACCTCAGCGACTGGCCACAACACCTACCTCTATCTTCTCATGCCTTTACCCTCAGCATTCTCATTAGAAAGGTATTCGAATCCAAATTTCCCACCGGGTTAGTCCCAGGAAAGAAGAAGATTAGATTGATTAGAAGGGAAAGAGATGACAAGAAAGAAACCTCGAGTTTTTTCTGTCTCAACAGATATAGGTACAGATACCTAGGTAAGACCTATCTACAGACATATCTACCTATCTATTATAATACTGATAAGTCCTACCTAATACCTACCAGACTCATCTAATATCTACCTAATATGATCTACCTAGTGTTGAGTTGGAGTTCTAATGTAGTAAGAAAAGATCACTTTGAAAATAGAACATTGGAACGAATTTATTTTGTGT
>NW_007436620.1:0-436 GCF_000475195.1 Diaphorina citri
TATTGGAATCGTAAAATGGATTTTTTCCCGAGCTCATTGCTCTCAATGATAATATTAGGTTCGGACCAGCTAAAGCGGTACAATATCGGGACTTTGGGCGAAAGCGGGACATTTTAGCGTCCCCAGAGGATTTCTCGGGACAGCGGGACCAGAGGCTCCAAAGCGGGACTGTCCCGCCGAAAGCGGGACGTATGGTCAGCCTAATTACGACCCCTTCTTTCTCTTCTTGTGGGAAACCTCCGTGGCCGAGTGGGCATCACACAAAGCTTGCATGTCGGAGGTCCCAAATTCGACCTCGTATAATTCTAGAGAATGATTTAATGATTGATGAATGCGATCGGTTGAATTCCTAACTTGGCAACTTGTCTTGGAGACGACCTTGACCTAAAACCAGTCAGCATCTTGCTAGACGATTAGTCACCATGTGTTATGTGTT
>NW_007436621.1:0-436 GCF_000475195.1 Diaphorina citri
AACAATAACAACAATTTCATGCACACGCGCAAAATGGACTCTCGTACATATGATTTTCTACATTGAGTCATGTATACAATCTGACGTGCTTAGTTCCATTACTTTATTCCCGGCATCTTCTTCATCGCTGTTCTACTTCCGTAAGTTTCTCTCATTTCTTTCAATAATGTGAAATATATCACTAGGTACAAAATAACGTAGTTGATGGCCCCTTATTGTTTATATTGGTCTTCATTTGTTTTGATAGGTTTATCATTTTTAGAGGTATACAATGTACCTACTACCATTTATTAGATTAAACAGAGATTCGTTTATTTATTTTCATGTTAAACAGGGACTTATAAATGAATAAGAAAAAAAGAACGCAAAAAAAAAAAACCATTTTTTTTTCTTGTTAGTCCGTCCTTCCTTTATTATTACAATAGTAATCAAAAGG
>NW_007436622.1:0-436 GCF_000475195.1 Diaphorina citri
CTTTATACTTTGTTGTTGGGATCAGGTTGGGAGTCTGGTAGGAGGGATTACCTACCAACAGGGTTGTGTTAATTTCCCTTCCCTCTGTTAATTTCCCCTACCTCTGTTAATTTCCCCTCCCTCTCTTAATTTCCTCCCCTCTCTTGATTTCCCCTGTCCCTCCTCTTCGACCTTTTTTCCTTCATTTAATGCGTTTCGATTGTTGACAACACCACAAAGGAAGACTGCTGAGCTGGCTCTCTCTGTCTCTCTCTCTCATGGGCTGTCATGGGATTAATTGGAGCCTCTGGTGGTCTTTGCCATCATCATTAATGTTTGCTAAATGCTCACCATAGTCCGAAATTTATCCCGTTGAAAAGTTACTCATTTTAGTTAGAAAGTTAGCTTCCATTTCAGTCTTCGGTCTTCCAAGAATCCGGGAAAAGGTCACTCAGGA
>NW_007436623.1:0-436 GCF_000475195.1 Diaphorina citri
CACTGGAGTCCACAAGAATCATACTACTAGTATTTTCTTTGATAACACCACTTCCTCTTTGCCTTTGCTCGTCGGAATCGCTCATTGCTTTCTCAGAAAATTACACGACTTTCCGTTGTTCGTTACCTTTTAAGGAAGATCATTTAAAACTTATCCTATGATATGTTCAAGATCGATAAAGTAGGAAATAGGGAAGTATTGTTCCGACATCTACCTATTTACCTACATACGTAGAAGTATAAAAATAAGTCCTGGACACAACGATTATTAATTATTACACGTAAGCAAGTTAATGAAAATTGATTTTCTAATTACAAAAGAATACAAAGATTTATTAATACCTAGACACAATGGACCTTTGAACTTCTATCTACAACACAGTACAGCACTTTCGCACCTATGAAACTGATAGAGCTTGGAGATATGTTAAACTATT
>NW_007436624.1:0-436 GCF_000475195.1 Diaphorina citri
GTACCTACACCCTATACTTTTGTCGACTTTTCAAGTAGATTCAAGGGTTTCGTTCTGCTAGTCATTTGATAGAGAAATGGACCTTCACAAAGTTACCGAGGCATCCATCAAGATGCTAGTCATTTGACATTGCTTTCTGCTAATTTATTTAGTGTTTTAGACTCTTGCTGCCACGAGCGCTTACGTACTGTAGATGTCAACGTAAATCCAAACTAGCTATAAACGAACAAGGCTCAAATATAATCTTGGGTGAAGTATAGAGAGTCTGGAAATGAGTTCAAGAGATCTGCGAATACAGACCACGCTTAACAGGGGAAATTTCTACTCTTTGCACATTGAAGTTTGGATGGCGGGCCTAAATATTCCCATATATTCATCATCCCTACATGGCCATTTTGCTTAGGGTGTAAATAAATAAATTATCCTCCACTTCCCC
>NW_007436625.1:0-436 GCF_000475195.1 Diaphorina citri
CATAAATGGAGAACTGGATTCGTCGCTCTTTTCGGATATTCCATGCTTATCTGGTTCATGTCCTTTCGGTGGATCTTCGAAATTCAAGCTGTCATCAATGGGTACCATTTGTATGGACTGAGAAGTATTTTGTGTCGTTTTCGTGTCGTCACTCAAAGCTGCCTTGTCGTTTAATTCCTTTGATGTGGAATTTTGAGCAGTCTTTTCAGTCTCCTTTTTCTCCAAAGCCCTCTCGATACTTTCACTCGTTTCCAAGTCCGCTGTAACATCGTCCGCGGATGCTTTGAGGTCTTTCGGTTTCCGTATACGATCACTTTTTCTCAATACCAAAGCTAGCGGAGATTCAATGTTAGCTTCAGATATTGCCTGGTTTGTTCCATGCTCTTTTGATGGATTAATTGAATCCAAAACTTCATCAATTGGTAGTTTTTTAATG
>NW_007436626.1:0-436 GCF_000475195.1 Diaphorina citri
TTCGAAAACAGTGATCCATATATATTTTGGATTGTTATCCATATATATTTCGCGTAAATAAGATTTATAAGATTAGTGATCCATTTATAACAGTGATCCATATATATTTTCTATTGCTATCAATATATATATTTCCCATAAATAAAATTTATAAGATTAGTAAGATAATCCAAACAAATCTTACCTTTAGCATTATCAGCAGTGGTATTACTATTACTATTCGTAGTAGAAGTAGTATTATAACTAGTGGGAGTTGGGTCTTCGCCTTCTCTGGTATTATTGGTCGCTTCTTCGTCTAGGAACACGTTTACGTTCAACACATCTGGATCACTGTCCTGGAAAAGAAAATGTGGAGTGAATATTTTCCCCTATTCTTTCTTCAGTTACATATTTCTTTCTTCTTCTTTATTGTTATTTCTTTTAATTTATTATGTTA
>NW_007436627.1:0-436 GCF_000475195.1 Diaphorina citri
AGAATAGCTAGAATTGTATTCCTATTACCTACATACTCGTACCTCATTGTGGTTGTGGAGTTATGGAAATGAAGACCTCCACTAAGGTCCTTTCTTAGTGCACTTAAAAATAATGCTGAAATTAAAAATAATCTCAAATATCCATCTTTCCACAGAGCATATTTCCTTCGTGTTTAAATGTGATTTTAAGTTTTTATGATTGTGAATTCTGCGAATTTCGTCTGTACTTGTGCTTGGAATGGTTTGAATAATGTTGGTTTCCCTTCACATCAGAATCAGAGGGTACCTAAAATACCTCGTATGTACATCTTACGTTCCTTACGTACACATAGAGAACAAAGTGAGAAAGTTTTATTCAAGTAACTTATGGCTGGATTAGGAGAGGCCACTTCTCAGTTCAACTGAAAGCCAGACAACTGGACTAGAATGATACAAC
>NW_007436628.1:0-436 GCF_000475195.1 Diaphorina citri
TCACCTGAACATGTAAAGGTGTATGTATGCACACTTGGTCGATCGATGTCGACTGAACCGTCCACACTGCCTTGATAACATGAATTCGTCTCGTCGATCGATACGTTTGGATGCACCTTAATAAATTATTGAATTCTAACTTCTAATGGATCAAATTTAATATTGTGGTTAAACTGTTGAAAAATCTCTAAAATAGTCCCGCAACCCTCGTCCTTTTTCACGATTATCAAATAAGATTAGAAAGACTAACATAAAAAGTAAAAATTAGGACCATTAGTTTAGTCAAGTCTACGTATTTGATGGTGGGTTGCGGAGTCCAGTCTGTGTGTCTACCTTACCGATAATGTCATGTGCTGTTGGGGTGATGAGCCGATAAATTGATGGTCTGTTGGAATTATACGATTCCATCTCCTAATTTGGCAGTCCATACGGTTTA
>NW_007436629.1:0-436 GCF_000475195.1 Diaphorina citri
TTTGGTAATTATTCAGAAGCCACGACAATGAGGAAGCTCCTTTTTGTTTTTAACCTAACCCTATAATAACACCACTGGCCATTTGTGACACCTCCTTTTAGGTATCTAGTAATTTTCCATTGACGTGACTTCTGCAAAATTACCAACTTTTTTATCCTCCGGCTCTGCTAATGTTTCTCAAATTTTACATACGAATTGTGACCTTATAGGAAATATGACAGCTACAAGCTCCTGAGTCCCGAGGGACGAAGTGGTGTTGTAGTTAACAAGTTTATGTGTATGCCCCCTACTGTCCTACTTTAATCGTAGTTGATCTCAAGGCCAGCCATGGCCTTTACGGTTTACCTGCGCAAGTATTTAAGATTTGAGAAACATGGACCCGAGTTTTTTTTTTTTTACACCCTCTTCTTCTTTTACTTAGTCTTTTCCCACTCAA
>NW_007436630.1:0-436 GCF_000475195.1 Diaphorina citri
TTTAAATTAATTAAATTGTGTTTTTGTAAGAACCAGTTATATTTTTATGTGGCAAATATTCTTAAATTGCAATTGGTGTATAATTATTTGTGGATGGCAGAATGGTTTGGTCGTTCTGATCGCTAGAAGGTCTGGTTTCACTGTGTAACCTGTGTGCCACTCGTGGACCTGACTTTTACCAAGGAAACCCTATACTGCTATATGTAAGTATAGCTTGATTTCCCCACTTTTTTAATAATTTTAATTTTAACAATTTTAATTTTAATAAAGTGCAATACCGGTGCTTTATTAATTTTAGAGCAAGAAATTTGCCATAACCAGAGCCAAAAATATATTGTACTTTATTGGTACATCGTACAAAAAAACCCCTTCTAACATAGGTGGTTTTACCCCTTTCAAAGAAAACACACCCACACACCCACATTATTTATTTTCA
>NW_007436631.1:0-436 GCF_000475195.1 Diaphorina citri
GAGGTTAGAAGTCTCGTCAAGGAAAGCAAAGGTCTCCCTGTACAAAGCAATAGAAGAACATCATATTGTTACCTTCGATCAAACACATCTGTGCCACACGACCTTAGGGAGGGAATCAGAGAGGGGGAGAGAACGAGAAGATGAGGGAGAAAACATATAGGTAAACGAAGAAGGAAGAGAACTTGTGAGGGGGGGATAAAAACCAGGAAAGAGGAGTAAGAGACGAAGAAAAGTGGGAGCTTAAAGGGAAGTTGAGAAGAAAGAGGTAAAAGAAGAAGGAGAGTTGGAGAAAGAGAATTTGAAAGGGGGAGAATAGCAAGGAAAAAGAGGAGTAAGAAAAGCGGGAGAAAGAGAATTCGGAGGGAGAGAAAACGCCGTAAGAGGAACAAGAGAAGAGTGGGAATAGTGATTTCCAAAGAGAAAAAGAAAGTCATAA
>NW_007436632.1:0-436 GCF_000475195.1 Diaphorina citri
ATAATAATAATAATAAACGTAAGACTTTATAATATGTACGAATTTACGAGCATTTACGTAAATATCCCTACCTTTCCTTAGATAGCCATTGGCAATAGCACTTTAAATGCAACATTAGTTCCTTCTGAAGTTGCGCGTTGTTGATATCCAGATGTTCAAGCTTGTGTTGCTGGAAATGCTATCTTTTCACTCTGGGTAAGGTGATGTGAGGAGGCGGTAATGGAAGGTAAAAACCCCCGTCACTAAAAAGCTTAGCAGACCGTGTCCAAACCCCTAAAAAATCTCTATATGTAGAAAAGAAAGATAAAATGAAATTAATGCAAGTCAAATGACTATAAATGGACAATAAGAACATGGAGTATGAAACACTCTGTATATTTCAACTTTGGCTTCTGGTTAGGTCGGGTGAACTCTGAGGTCAAGACTAAACCAGACA
>NW_007436633.1:0-436 GCF_000475195.1 Diaphorina citri
ATCATGGACTAATGAAAATCATTAGTGTAGGCTGTAGGGTGTAGGGCCAGCCATATTGTAAACAAAAGTACTCTACCTTTTGAAAATTATTGTCATTATTATTAATACCTACCTACTTACTTACTTTTACACTTGTAAGTAACTTTTATTTTTTCATAATTTCATGGAACAGGCCTACTGCTGTTTGATGTTGTTAACTAGAATTTTATATTGAGTGGAGAGCTACCTCTTCACTTTCGTAAAAAAAAGTATCATAATTATTGAAAAGTAAGAAGGTGGTTTAGAATGTTTAGATGTTGGTGAGAAGTAATAATGTATGATTGTATGCATTATTTAATTTACATTTTCCTATAGGTATCTATCTACTAAGTACCAGAACAAAACACTAGCTATAAAATTTTAGGTAAACTTCATCTATTGAAGAACTACACATGTT
>NW_007436634.1:0-436 GCF_000475195.1 Diaphorina citri
TAAAGAAGAGGGAGAGAAAGGGATATTTTAATAGAATCGAGGGAAAGACGCGATCTCAGAGAGAAGGAAGAGAGAGAGAGCCGCGGGATTTTAATTTCAGAGAAGAAGGAAAAAGGGATATTTTTATAGTACGTATGGGAGAAAGAGAATATTCATAAAGGTAGAAGGAAAGGGAAAAAAGGAAGCGTATAGGTTGAAAAGAGGGAGGGACATGGGAGGTAAGGGAGAGAAAGTAAAGGTAGAAAGAAGGGAGAGAAATAGGAGAGATAAAATATCCCTTGTTATTGGAGGTTTCGTTACAGACAGAGTGGAGATTAAAGAGGGAAGCAGGAGAGGGATATTTTGTAGAAAAGGGAGAGAGGGAGGGAATGAAAACCTCCCATGTCGTGGGGAGGAATTGAGACTGGGTGTGGCTGCATCAAGGAAGCTGGGAGCT
>NW_007436635.1:0-436 GCF_000475195.1 Diaphorina citri
TTAGGGACCGTTTTGGATGTTTTTGAGTGCGCCAATGCACTTTTTGGGTACTTTTACATCGGAATAGGACTCTACCTCAAAAAAAATTGTCATTTGGTTGAGCCCCTTTGTTCAGTCATAGTCAAATTTTAGCAAAAATCCTCAAATATGTAAAAAATGTAAATGCAGTTTCTTTGTGTTATTATATCACAACCTTGGTGCTCACTGCAGCATTGTAGGATTTTTCCCAATATCTCCTTAATCCTAACATCCAATTTTTACCTACCATGCTGGCACCAGTCGCTTTTCGCATTTATATGTCATAGCTACTCATTTTCCTCACGAGGCTGAGTGAGCCCCGCAACATCCAGTCACGGAGTCAGGCTGTGTTTATGAACAGGGCTGAGATGAGCTCGGACAAGGTGAGATAGGATATTGTTTCTACAGTTTTGCATTG
>NW_007436636.1:0-1381 GCF_000475195.1 Diaphorina citri
TTCGATAATTTTATCGAAAGAATGGATTATAGAAAAGATGGAACAAAGGCATACTCTTTTATCTCAAACATCTATAAAAAGAAAACAATAAATAAAAAGCCTTTCTCACACAACGGAAAATTAATAACAAATGAAAGAAAAATTGCATCCCTTTTCAATACTCAATACACATCCAAATATCTGATCCCTCCGAAATACAAAAAAGAAGAAAGAAAAATCAAAAGAGAAATCAAGAATTCAAATCTGAAAGCAAATACTTTACCTATTTCAACTAAAGAAACCTTCTCCAAAAATTTCAACCTTACAGAGTTAAATCAGGCAATTAAGAAACTGAGAAACAAAGCGGCACCCGGAATAGATAAGATCCATCCAGAATTTCTTAAAAACATGGGACCAAAAGCTAAATCAAGACTACTCGATCTGTACAACTTTAGTTGGAAAAAATCAGTACCTGCTGAGTGGAGAAAAGCTGAAATTATCCCAATACTCAAAGAAGGAAAACCAGAAGAATGCATCGGCAGCTACCGACCCATTTCCCTTACAAGTCATCTTGCAAAGGTAATGGAAAGGATGGTATCCTCAAGACTAAATTGGTTTTTGGAATCCTCGCATAGTCTATCATCAAGTCAAGCTGGTTTCAGGAAATATAGATCAACAAACGAGCAAGTGATAAGACTAAGTCAAGACATCAAAGACAATTTTAATAAAAAAGAGACAACTATAGCCGTTTTCGTAGATTTCCAAGGCGCTTACGATACCATCTGGAGATGCAAATTGTTTGAAAAAATGAGCAAAATGGGAATTGCTGGGAACATGTTTCAATGGATTAGAAATTTCATCACACAGAGATTCTGCGCAACACGATATGAAAACGTCACCTCAGGATACAAGCAAACTAAAGCCGGTCTCCCACAAGGCGCAGTCCTCAGCACGACGCTTTTTAACATCTTTATCAACGACCTCCTAATAAAACTAGAGAAAACAGGAGTGAATGTGGCGGCCTTTGCCGACGATATAGTTATATGGAGTTCCCAAAGAAAACAGAAAATCGGTTGCCTAAAAAACAAAATAGAAGCTGCCCTTAAGGTCCTTAAAAAATGGTGTGCAGAAAATCTAATGATCATCAATGAAGACAAAACAAAGTACCAAGTCTTTTCACTAGCAAGGAAAATGGAACCCATCAAAATAAAGTATAACAATAAATATCTAAAAGAAGCGGACGAATCAAAATACCTGGGTATTACTTTCGATAGAAAGATAAATTGGAATAAACACGTTGAAAATACAACCCACAAGGCTAGAAACCGATTTAAACTCCTTAAAAGATTGGCCGGTACAAAATGGGGGTGTTCAAGGAAAACGCTCAACACTACATATAACT
>NW_007436636.1:7225-12852 GCF_000475195.1 Diaphorina citri
TAATTCAGAGGAATTTATTATCCAAAACCGAGATACAACCTCTAACTGTATAGCCCCTCTCAACAATCCCCCTAACATTGTTGATATCTGAAACCTTCACAAGTAATAAAAGGTTTTTAGACAAAAATCATTAAAGATAAAATAGTAACTACAAGTAAAGAAAATCATAACTTTTCTAACCGGTAATCTAAACAAAAACTAAGGATACTCTAAAGGTGACCGTAAACCCCGCTGAAAACCAATCTTACACATCACACATAGGTCTGTACAACTTCAAGTTTAAAGAACCCAATCCAATCGAAGGTATTACGTTTTGTACAGATGTAGTAAAAGATGATCATAAAATACATAAAGTCAAGCACAAATCTACAAACACTTAAGGAGGACGTAAGGTGACCTTCCTGACAGTTATTCGATAGTACCGAGGTTCCGTCAGCCGTGGCGCCTCTAGGCTAACCGGTCTGATAAGAAAGGTAGAACATTGGCCTATTCTCTTAAAATGTAACCGTCTGCGTAGTACGGATAATCTGTGAGTAAAACTTACTTGATCCGGGTGCCTCGTGAATACCAAAATCTCTAATGGATAACCCATCGGTCATCAAAATGACGATTCTTTTTTTTTTTTTTTTTACCACTTATATATGTAAATTTTTTATGGTACATATGTATTAAAATGAACTTAGGATGTCAACGTATTTATTGAAAGTTATAAGTTATTTCGAGATTTTTAAATTTCGTGTATAAGCAAGGGGAATATCAAAAGGTCGTTTCAGTTGAATTACGGTTTCTACGTCAACCTCAGGTTGTATGATGTACGTCGATGTCTTAGAATCACTTATTATGATCAACATTGCGGTCAGTCACCACGAGTCCTCACGCCGTTCTGATACGTCCAATGTCGCATCATCATGAACAATGTTGATTATCCTGGTTATTGAACGAAAAAACGTATATCAATGGCGAAAGTTAAGAAAAATTACCGAAATGAACTGCTATGCTTCTTGTTTGCTACTAAGCTTTTAACGTAATCGTTTTCACGTCGCAACTGTGATAAGGTCAATAATCGAGGGCGGTAGACTACCGCTATTCAAGGTAAGGCAAACCAGGTCACCGTTTATAAAACCACCGTATTCGCTCTGCTCCGCGATAGTGTGTACATCTGCTCATTATTATATGTTTCAATCCTCGAACAACTTAGAGAGATCATAAGTTATTTACCTACTAGTCACATCTGCGTCATTTCTTAATACTGTTTTATCCTTCAAATGATGCTACCTCAATTGTTTTTTCAAGATCAGTAAACTTTTGTTTTTTAGCTTTTCGTAAGGTTTTAGCTTAGTATGTAGATACTTTATGATCACTAGTAAGTAGTTAGGGATTTATCCATCAATAAGTAGCTTTACTTCTTTGCGTTATGCAGGTCAATTCATACTTACTAAATGAACTAGAAAGAAATCTTGTCACACATATATTTTAGTATCTAAATTCTTCATAGTTATACATTACTACTATTCTACTACATAGCACTCCCTCTAGTATTTCTTATTGCTTCAGCACGCAGCCTAGGTAAATAGGGGTCTGTTCTCTGTAAGCCACGCCTTTTTGTATTCGACGTACTAAGTACCATAGTCTCATAATACTCTACTCCTTTCAGTAACTGAAAATTGGGATAACCTCAAAACTGCCCAGAAATTAGGATTTAAGGGCACCTCCTTAGCGATTGCAATACATACTAGGCCCAAGGTAAGCTTCAATCTTGATTCGTACGGTTAGGCGGAAAGTATAACTTCGACTCGCCTTAGGAAAATGTGACTTTGTGTCTTTATTACCACTTGAAACAATACTTTATTTTAGATTACAAAAACAAATTCTCATTCTCCAAGGTGGGGATATCAAGACCAAAATGCTCCTGGCAAAATCATCGAGGATTTTATAGACACGAATACAGTAGAACTAGTATACCACCATACAGATACACCAACTTTTCTTCACTACTGTGGATCCAGCACTAATCCTGACCTCTTACTAGTATCATCCGATATTGCTGAATACACTGAAAGAATGGTCCGAGAAGATCCAGGATCAGGTCATCGAATGATCTTAGCCAAAGTAAAATTGAAGAACAATCGAGAGAATGTAGAAAAGAACACCATCAGAACAACATGGAACTTCAAAAAAGCTGAGTGGAAAAACTATAAAAACCATCTTGAAGAACAAATGGAACAGATATCTCTAACATCCTTCACCTCTCCAGACTCTCTAAATAAAGAAATCACCAAAATCATCTTGCAAATCGCAAAGAAATTCATACCACGTGGAAAAGTCAAGAAATTCAAACCCTTTTGGACAAAGAATCTCGCAAAACTAAAATCTGAGAGAAATAAAGCGAGAAGAAAAGCAGAAAGAGTAAAATCAAGAGAATCAGTTATTGAATGGAGAAAGAAGGCAGCAGAATTCATTAAAGAGTTAAACACGTCCAAAAGATCAGCCTTCGATAATTTTATCGAAAGAATGGATTATAGAAAAGATGGAACAAAGGCATACTCTTTTATCTCAAACATCTATAAAAAGAAAACAATAAATAAAAAGCCTTTCTCACACAACGGAAAATTAATAACAAATGAAAGAAAAATTGCATCCCTTTTCAATACTCAATACACATCCAAATATCTGATCCCTCCGAAATACAAAAAAGAAGAAAGAAAAATCAAAAGAGAAATCAAGAATTCAAATCTGAAAGCAAATACTTTACCTATATCAACTAAAGAAACCTTCTCCAAAAATTTCAACCTTACAGAGTTAAATCAGGCAATTAAGAAACTGAGAAACAAAGCGGCACCCGGAATAGATAAGATCCATCCAGAATTTCTTAAAAACATGGGACCAAAAGCTAAATCAAGACTACTCGATCTGTACAACTTTAGTTTGAAAAAATCAGTACCTGCTGAGTGGAGAAAAGCTGAAATTATCCCAATACTCAAAGAAGGAAAACCAGAGGAATGCATCAGCAGCTACCGACCCAATGGAGAAAAGCTGAAATTACCCCAATACTCAAAGAAGGAAAACCAGAGGAATGCATCAGCAGCTACCGACCCATTTCCCTTACAAGTCATCTTGCAAAGGTAATGGAAAGGATGGTATCTTCAAGACTAAATTGGTTTTTGGAATCCTCGCATAGTCTATCATCAAGTCAAGCTGGTTTCAGGAAATATAGATCAACAAACGAGCAAGTGATAAGACTAAGTCAAGACATCAAAGACAATTTTAATAAAAAAGAGACAACTATAGCCGTTTTCGTAGATTTCCAAGGCGCTTACGATACCATCTGGAGATGCAAATTGTTTGAAAAAATGAGCAAAATGGGAATTGCTGGGAACATGTTTCAATGGATTAGAAATTTCATCACACAGAGATTCTGCGCAACACGATATGAAAACGTCACCTCAGGATACAAGCAAACTAAAGCCGGTCTCCCACAAGGCGCAGTCCTCAGCACGACGCTTTTTAACATCTTTATCAACGACCTCCTAATAAAACTAGAGAAAACAGGAGTGAATGTGGCGGCCTTTGCCGACGATATAGTTATATGGAGTTCCCAAAGAAAACAGAAAATCGGTTGCCTAAAAAACAAAATAGAAGCTGCCCTTAAGGTCCTTAAAAAATGGTGTGCAGAAAATCTAATGATCATCAATGAAGACAAAACAAAGTACCAAGTCTTTTCACTAGCAAGGAAAATGGAACCCATCAAAATAAAGTATAACAATAAATATCTAAAAGAAGCGGACGAATCAAAATACCTGGGTATTACTTTCGATAGAAAGATAAATTGGAATAAACACGTTGAAAATACAACCCACAAGGCTAGAAACCGATTTAAACTCCTTAAAAGATTGGCCGGTACAAAATGGGGGTGTTCAAGGAAAACGCTCAACACTACATATAACTCTTATATAAAACCTACCCTCACATATTGTGGCGAGATATTGATCACGGCAAATGAAACAAATAAAACCAAGTACGAAAGAGTTCAGAATGAAGCGCTAAGACTAATTACAGGAGCGGTAAAAACAACACCCATAAACGCAATGTACGCCCTTACGAACACCAAACCAATTATGAAAACACTTGAAGAACAGGCACTTATCCAGTTTGAGAAAATCGCAAGACTACCAACTTCAAAATCCTGGATACACAACGAAAAATCAAATACCCTAAAGACCCAGTCAGGCTTTATCCAAAAAGTAGCTGAAATCAAGAATAGCTTTAATATCCCAAGCAAAATTGAACATCTAAATCTAGTCATCAACCCAACTGAAAGCTTTGAAATAGACCACTCCCTGACCATCGAAGACAACTTCAGAAAACAAGATGTTGCTCCATCAGTAGCAAAAGTTAAAGCATTAGAAGTGATCAACACCAAATATCCTCTAGATCAATGGCTACACATATTCACTGATGGATCAATGCAAAACCCTGATGATGGAGCTGGAGCCGGAATATCTTGCGATTTATTCTCATTCTATAAAGGACTAGGTCCCTGTACCACTAACTTCGACGGTGAAGTAGAAGCGATAAAAATTGCCGTTCAACAACTCCTATACAGGACCAATCTTTTCTCCAGAGCTGTTATTCTATCAGATTCAAAGGCAGCCATTCAATCTATAGCAAATATGGGAGACTCACCAACAAAAGAAACCTATGACATCTATCAAATGATAAAACAATTGAAATCCTTGAACAAACAAATTGCTTTCCAGTGGATCCCTGCACACTGCGGCATTCACGGTAATGAAGTAGCAGACTCATTAGCCAAAAAAGGAACAGAAATCATTGCCACTCCTATGCGAAACGTCCCTTTCCATTCTGCAAAGAGATTAATTAAAATACAAAGCTGTCACAAACATAAAGCTTTTTTAAAAAGAGAAAGTTTGGGGAAAAAATGGAAAGACATAGTTGACAAACCTGAAATCATACCTCAGACACCTAGAAAAGCAGCGGTCGCCACCTTCCGCCTGATGACAGGTCATGATTGTCTTGCCCAACACCTCAACCGTATAGGCTGCAGAGAATCACCCACCTGTCCACTCTGCACTCAACAAGCTGTCATGAATGCAGACCACCTGCAGACATGCCCAGAACTCACGGATCAAGACAACATCATCGCAAAATATTGGGACGCGAGGAGGAAAATGACCTGATAGTCAATTCCCAGCATTTGATACCAGCCATATACCATGTGTATCAATACTTACTGATGGCTTCCCACTCTGCTTTAGACAGGGTGCCTAGTTTATGATGTCCCTGGTGTTCAGATAGATATGCCTCAGCATGACAGTAGTCATTCTCTTGTCCTACTTTTTTTCTTTAATATTTTTTTTTAATATTTTTTTTAAAAATAATATTACTCTACTATCGTATAACACTTAAAATAGGGTCCCCCTAGGGACGATTTCGTCTCACCTTCGGTAGTCATTCAATAGCTATGTCGGTCGGCCATTATATGTCCCATACCTTTTCTTTATCTAATGACAGAGCACTCCTGTATTGATAGACTTGTGCGGTCCGGTGGTCTTTTTTTAGTATTTGATCCGTGGGACAGATTTTCGTCTCACCCTTCGGTAGTCATT
>NW_007436636.1:15978-20538 GCF_000475195.1 Diaphorina citri
TAAATTCAGAGGATATTACTATCAAAAAACCGAGATACAACTCCTAACTGTATAGCCCTCTCAACAATCCCCCTAACATTGTTGATATCTGAAACTTCACAAGTAATAAAAAAGGTTTATAGACAAAAATCATTAAAGATAAAATAGTAACTACAAGTAAAGAAAATCATAACTTTCTAACGGTAATCTAAACCAAAACTAAGGATACTCCTAAGGTGACCGTTAAACCGCTGAAAACCCATCTTACACATCACACATAGGTCTGTACAACTTCAAGTTTAAAAAGTAACCAAATCCAATCGAAGGTATTACGTTTTGTACAGATGTAGTAAAAGATGATCATAAAATACATCAAGTAAGCAAATCTACAACACTAAGGAGGACGTAAGGTGACTTCCTGACAGTTATTCGATAGTAACCGGGTTCGTCAGCCGTGGGCCTCTAGGCTAACCGGCTGATAAAATGGAGGCCTATTCTAAAATGTAACCCTGCGTAGTACGAATAATCTGATGAGTAAAACTTGATGGGTCCCTCGTGAATACCAAAAATCTCTAAATGGTACCCTTCGCTCATTCACTAATGAGGACAGTGATTATTTTTTTAATAAATCTACTTGTTAGTGAAAAGATTTATACGTATATACGTATTTCGAAAGACTAAAAGAACAAGAAAATGTCCTAATACGTGTCTAACATACGAAACCAAACCTTTTGGAAGGACTGTCACCCATGGTATTAGATCTGAAAGAGCTCTGTCGTATACCTTCTTCGACTGTCGCGCACTACATAATAATGTATAAGTTTTCTTAGGTTTGAGACGAACTCCATACACACTCTGAACTCTTAATAGAGCAGCGGTAACTAATCTTCTTCTGTTTTGTAACATCAACTGATAAGATTGGAAGTTGATAACCAACATTACTTTTCACCCGAACGACACATTTTTTATTAAACTCAGTTTTATGTCTATGTTATCTCCATACGAACGATGTAACAAAATCAGTTATTTATTTATATTAAGTTACAAGCGACATTAAATAGTCACGATCTAAGTATATCCGCATTCTCCTGAGACTAATAAGCTGAGTGAGATTTTTTTGACATGGTAAACTTAACTGATGATGACACGTATATACGGATATATCTAAAGACTTGACCAGGCTGAGACAGTTCTTAGGTAAAGTAGTTTCTTCCCGAATGTTCTGACGATAGACTTGGTGCACGATAAGTTTTCTATAACATAACTAGTATTTTTGTTGATTTAAATCTTTTTATTTACAGCGTCAGTTCTACATCCATTATTTACCATACATCTAAGATTCATGTTCTCTGCTTTATCTTACCATGTGAATGCGGATATCAGTGAGCGACATACCAATACTCCTGATGTCTACATATCTGACTATCATGTGCTTACTACCTGTAGCAGACAGGAATACACATTCGAGTAAAGTGTTCATATCCGGAGGCATAACCTACATCATCCTCCAAAACTATGACTTATGGTCGTTTTCGAATCATCACAATAGAGAGTATCTTACTATGTCTAGACAAAACTAGTAGCTAGGATCAGGTGTGGTAATAAGCAAATAGAGTATACTCAAATGACGGAACTTGATACATCAGTTCTGTGTCCTATAATATAAATTCTTAGTTGTCAACTCTTCACGCACGACACCTGACCATATATTAAGAATTAGCCATGGCTAGCAGTGTCCAGTCACTATAACTCATCAACGTAATTCGCGTGGACAGCTAGTAAAAATCCTCTGGAAAACCCGTATCAGCATATGTACTTGTTTTTCTAGTAGAGATGTATTCGTTACGTTATATTCATGGGAAGATTCAGACCCATCTCCTTTGACCACGATGAAAACACTTGTTGTACGATTAACTTATAGGGTAAGAAAGGTGATTAATAGTTTAAAAAAGAAGGATAGGAGACTCCAAATTGTCTGACGAATCTCGATAAAATTTCCGACTCTCCGTTCTTTTGACCGACTCGATCTTCCGAGAACGTCCCTGTACCCTTACCCCTTCACTCTACCAAAAGTTTCATTCAGGTACCATTTAATTAAATTACTATGGTATTCTTCCAACAGGAAAAACAGGAGAAGAACCGGGTTTCGTGTTCACTTTAATGCATGGGAGAAAGGTTTTTCGACTAGGAACATTTTCGTAAGACCTAAATATGTAACTTACAGTTTCAGATAACTGCTAAACCTGACCTCTAAAACCAAAACACCCCACACAAAGTCCCCTGGTAGTTTAAAATAATTACAATTGTAAGTTATCAGAACCTACAACGAAATCTCTACCCTATAATACTAGTTTTTATTTCAAATTTTTCTATAAACTTCCAGTGTAAGTTTTTGTTGAGGATGTAACAATTGTATTTGACAAAGAGGTTTGTAGTGGATGATCTGGTAGAATTGGAGAGTAAAAAGGGAGTCCGTACGTCTTTGTCTGATTCACATTAACCTGTTACCTTTCTTTTAGGAGGGAGACCAACCTTCACAACGTCTTTACACTAGAGTGATTATTGGACACCAGTTGGACTGACTGCCTAGTAAAGACGCCTCTTTCAAAAAACTACCGAGACCTCCCTTACTAGTACGACAACTTGTCAAGTTTCAATGTCCGATGGACGGATGTTAAAAGCTTAGAGTTTGCGAACTGGAGAGTTATCAACGGTTACTAAAGTACTAACTAGGACTTACGAAAACTCCTTTTAACTAACAGTGTACAGGTAGAAGTCTACCTGCCGTTAACGCAACTGCTAAGCTGGTGAAAAATTCATTCGTTAAACTTAAACCTCACGCAGGGACGGATCGATCGCTCGATTTAACGCCCAAAGCTAGGACGGGTCTAATTTGTCTATACCAAGAAGAGCCTTGTCGACTGAAAGAGGATAGGGACAGAGAAACGAGAGCCTATGGATCCATGGAGGCCAACAATGTAAGGGAGATATTTGTTTTTTTTCCTCTCATTCTCCAAGGTGGGGATATCAAGACCAAAATGCTCCTGGCAAAATCATCGAGGATTTTATAGACACGAATACAGTAGAACTAGTATACCACCATACAGATACACCAACTTTTCTTCACTACTGTGGATCCAGCACTAATCCTGACCTCTTACTAGTATCATCCGATATTGCTGAATACACTGAAAGAATGGTCCGAGAAGATCCAGGATCAGGTCATCGAATGATCTTAGCCAAAGTAAAATTGAAGAACAATCGAGAGAATGTAGAAAAGAACACCATCAGAACAACATGGAACTTCAAAAAAGCTGAGTGGAAAAACTATAAAAACCATCTTGAAGAACAAATGGAACAGATATCTCTAACATCCTTCACCTCTCCAGACTCTCTAAATAAAGAAATCACCAAAATCATCTTGCAAATCGCAAAGAAATTCATACCACGTGGAAAAGTCAAGAAATTCAAACCCTTTTGGACAAAGAATCTCGCAAAACTAAAATCTGAGAGAAATAAAGCGAGAAGAAAAGCAGAAAGAGTAAAATCAAGAGAATCAGTTATTGAATGGAGAAAGAAGGCAGCAGAATTCATTAAAGAGTTAAACACGTCCAAAAGATCAGCCTTCGATAATTTTATCGAAAGAATGGATTATAGAAAAGATGGAACAAAGGCATACTCTTTTATCTCAAACATCTATAAAAAGAAAACAATAAATAAAAAGCCTTTCTCACACAACGGAAAATTAATAACAAATGAAAGAAAAATTGCATCCCTTTTCAATACTCAATACACATCCAAATATCTGATCCCTCCGAAATACAAAAAAGAAGAAAGAAAAATCAAAAGAGAAATCAAGAATTCAAATCTGAAAGCAAATACTTTACCTATATCAACTAAAGAAACCTTCTCCAAAAATTTCAACCTTACAGAGTTAAATCAGGCAATTAAGAAACTGAGAAACAAAGCGGCACCCGGAATAGATAAGATCCATCCAGAATTTCTTAAAAACATGGGACCAAAAGCTAAATCAAGACTACTCGATCTGTACAACTTTAGTTGGAAAAAATCAGTACCTGCTGAGTGGAGAAAAGCTGAAATTATCCCAATACTCAAAGAAGGAAAACCAGAGGAATGCATCAGCAGCTACCGACCCATTTCCCTTACAAGTCATCTTGCAAAGGTAATGGAAAGGATGGTATCCTCAAGACTAAATTGGTTTTTGGAATCCTCGCATAGTCTATCATCAAGTCAAGCTGGTTTCAGGAAATATAGATCAACAAACGAGCAAGTGATAAGACTAAGTCAAGACATCAAAGACAATTTTAATAAAAAAGAGACAACTATAGCCGTTTTCGTAGATTTCCAAGGCGCTTACGATACCATCTGGAGATGCAAATTGTTTGAAAAAATGAGCAAAATGGGAATTGCTGGGAACATGTTTCAATGGATTAGAAATTTCATCACACAGAGATTCTGCGCAACACGATATGAAAACGTCACCTCAGGATACAAGCAAACTAAAGCCGGTCTCCCACAAGGCGCAGTCCTCAGCACGACGCTTTTTAACATCTTTATCAA
>NW_007436637.1:0-436 GCF_000475195.1 Diaphorina citri
TATTCAACTTTCAACTTTAAAGTTGAGCAACAACAGTTGAACGACTAAAAAGTTGAACGTGAGAACCCGCCTTAACATTCTATAGAATTCTTGATTAAGGAGCGCGGTAGCGCTCCGCCCCGCCAAGTCAAGAAAGTTTGACCGTATTAATTATCATTCGAGGCTCAGCGTTGGTATCATTGGCAAAAGTATATAGGTATCAGCAATTCAGCGGCAAATATGTTTGTTTCGCTTTTCTATCGCTATGTGACAATAACCCATCGGTTTCAAGTCGGCGTTATTCAGGATTTCGACCAATTACTATCTAGTATCTACCAGTACTTACTCGTATTATAATTTCGAGGTTATTTTTAGTTAATTTCATTTATTAATAATTAAACGACTAACTTTTTTAACTAACTTTTTTTTAACGACTAACTAATTTAATAATAATTTA
>NW_007436638.1:0-436 GCF_000475195.1 Diaphorina citri
AAGAACGAAAATTAAATCCAAGAGAAGAGAGAGACGTAAATGACTCGCAGCTTGATCATGATCTTATTGGGTGTGGAGACGTCAAGCTGATATCAGGAGGAAACTTTATGATCTTGTTCAATATGGTATCAGGATTCAGGACTGGGGAGTCTATTGTTTTACATAATCATGACGGACAAAGAATTGGACCACCTTTGAACAGATTAACACTCGGACATAGTCTGGCCGTCTTTAGTCTGGATCCTGAGATTCGTCTTGTAGGATCATACGTGAATATACCATTGAAGTCATACAACGGTATCGTACAATTTGTATTCAAAAATGAGGAATACCGAATGCAAATAAAATAGAAGTCATGCAACGGTATCGTACAATTTGTATTCAAAAATGAGGAATACCGAATGCAAATAAAATGTCAACTGAATAATGCATGGTA
>NW_007436639.1:0-436 GCF_000475195.1 Diaphorina citri
GTAGCCTGCTGCCGCCAAAGCATTTTCAAAGGTGGCGTCAAATTGTTCACCAAAATCCAAACCTGTAGGGGAGAAGAAGAAGGGATTAAAGACTAACGAGATAAAACCACTCATAACAAGATTATCTGGATCACCTAAAACGTTGTTCACACATGACGGTCGACTGGAAAAAAGTTGGCTTTCGTATTTTTCAATCGACGGCCGTCGACTCTGTGTGGATATACAGATTAAGAATCTCACATGTCTAAAGGCTAGCAAAAAATCAAGACACCGGCAAGAGCTAGATATTAGGTTCCTCTCCCTTGAAGATGTGTAAAAAAACTAAAAAGTAAGAGGGCTATAAAAAGGAACTACTCTTTTCTGTTGACTACTCGATCAATAAGTCAGATCCTAAACCATGTTTGACCGAGTAGTTCAGTAAAAAAAAGAGTATGTA
>NW_007436640.1:0-436 GCF_000475195.1 Diaphorina citri
GACCTGTTTACTCCGCGTTGAAGAGCTACTCCTAGGTTTGTATGTCACTCACTCAGGTAGGTATGTACCATTGTACCTCCTTGTGCTAAATTTTGGTCAAGATCTTCTTTGGTTTGTTTGATAGACAGAGGTTGAAAGTCACTGTATAAATGTTAAGTTCTTTAGTGATGGCAATTTTACCCTCCTTTGAGTGGCATGCTACCCACCTCCTCACATTAACCTCCCACAGCCTGAGTTTGGTCGGGTTATCCATGCGGAACCAATACTTTCCAATATTTGCTGAAGGTACCTGCATATGTAGGTACTATCAATGCGTGATTTGGTGTTGAAATTCAGCAAAAACGTTCTATATCAACGTATTTTTACTTTCCTTATCCTATAGGAAGGAAAGTAATGTAATCGGGTCAAATTTTCGATGGTCAGTTTTTAATGTCAA
>NW_007436641.1:0-435 GCF_000475195.1 Diaphorina citri
CTGAGAAATAGTAATGAACCGTTTGTCGGAAGAATGTCGATTGATTGATACCCCGTGAAACGTGAGTTACCCGCCAACGCCACAGGCAGTGTCAGAAGTAGATGCCATTGAAAAGTATTCTTGCCAGCCTAGTTAGCTAGAAGGCTGGCGTGTCTGCCTTGTAAGCGCTAGGTGGGCGGTTTAATATCCGCCCGGGGCGGATCCTAAACCAGTGGTTCTCAAACTTTTTTGCATGGCGCTCCCTTTGGGCATATTCTCATTTTTTCACGCCCCCCCTACCTTACCCAACCCCTCGGTATATTATTTTTACCTATGGGTTTTATGGAATAACAAAACGAGAATTTGCCCCCTTGATTTGCTTTCAGGACGATAAGACCTTAGCAGTTACAGTTCCCTCTATCAAACCTCTTTCTTGTCAAACTTCCAAACTTATCA
>NW_007436642.1:0-435 GCF_000475195.1 Diaphorina citri
TCATTATAGTAAAGAACATTGTTGTGATCAACAGACAGTTCATTTTTGAAGTTCCAAAAATGTCTTATTTGAGAACTATCTTTTGGCAACTTATTTTTATTAGATGGCCAACCCTCATGACAGTATTTTACAATAGTGTGCAAAACAGGATCATTGAATTGAGCTTGTTTTAGCTTAGTAACATCAAACAATGGTTCACTATTTAAGGCATGAATGATGTTTTCACTACCTATTTCATTGTGGCAAGTTTCACTACTGAAATTTCTAGATAACAGGTCAGATATGTACATTTCTGAACCTTTCCTGTATTCTACATGAAGTCTATACTTGAATAATTTAAGCTTCATTCTTTGAATTCTGTTGGAAACTACTTTACACATGTTCTTTGTAAAAATAGAAACAAGTGGCTTATGGTCAGTAAATACTTGAACGTCA
>NW_007436643.1:0-435 GCF_000475195.1 Diaphorina citri
TGTTGGAGGTACTTTGTTTGGATGATTTTATTATTTTTTCTGCATTTATATTTAACACGTGTACGTCTGTTTCTACATTTTTTATAAAAAACAATTTCACACCACTTTGTCTTTTCCACATTGTCCAAACCAAATGTTTGCTTTTTTCCGCATTAATTTTGTCTTTGTTGACCACTAAGTAGGGTTCGTGCTTGTGACATGTTCAGGTTCTAAATTCTGCACGGTTGGTCGATTGCCATAGTACGTCAGGAGAGTTAATCAGGATATTTTTTTAGCAAATATATCCTGGAAATTTAAAAGATATTTTTTTTTCTTTTTCTTTCCTTATCCTAATAGGGTGGAAACTAATGTAAGTGGCTGAAATTTTCGATGATCAATTTTTAGTGCCTGAACACACGTTATGAGGTCGCTTATTCTTCCCCTTTTTACCATCGT
>NW_007436644.1:0-435 GCF_000475195.1 Diaphorina citri
ACACAGTGGGGAGGGGAGAGAGAGAGACAGACAGAGAGAGAAGAGAGAAAGAGGGGAGAAAGAGAGCGAGTGGACAAAAAATGGACAATTTTGGTAAAATATAATGAAAAAAAAAAACCTTTTAACCGAATTAAATCTAAACGGTGTGGTGTGGCTGAATGGTGATAGCTGATCGGTCGTTTATACATAGAGTTGTAGTTATATACATAAATAAGTATATATAGTTATATACATAGAGTTAACATAAGTATAAGTACATAGGTAAGTATATAGAGGCAGTGTATTTATACATAGGTGGTGGTTACATAGATGGTGCATTTGGGAGAGGGAAATTATACCGTTACCGTCCTGTTAAATTAATGAAAACCAATAACCAGAATATAGATAGAGTTATGTAAATATAGCTTAGGTACATAGGTATGTAGATTAAGTGGG
>NW_007436645.1:0-435 GCF_000475195.1 Diaphorina citri
TGAATTTTCTCTATGTATGCAATGTGCAACACATGATTCATTCACCAAAAGTGGAAGATGGCTTTCTGGTTTAAAACTAAATTAAATAGGTACCTACACGATCCTTTTTAAACTAACATTTCTACTTGAATTATTTTGGTACCTCGAGAAATAACTCCCTGGGTATTTCGGTATTATTATAATTACCTATTATTTCAAATCTTTTTAGTAAAAAAATAGGTAGGTACCTAAAAAAGAAGTCCTCTGAGTCTTAACACCAGCACAAAATACCTACCTACACCTATTCAATTCTGCTCTCTTTTTATACATTCCACCCTTTTGCGCTTCTCTTCGGTGTAAAGAGATCGGTCAAGAGCGTTTTCGAGATAAAAATGACCTGGTTCGTCCGGATTAAGGTCATGACCTTATTGCTGGCTGCCTCGAGATGAGAGAACC
>NW_007436646.1:0-435 GCF_000475195.1 Diaphorina citri
TTTTACATTTTTACTTCATCTTCTTCGTCGTTGAACAAATGAACATTCAACTCAAGATGGTTGGATAAATCTTGTCCTAATTAACAAAAGACGAATGTCCTGATTACTTGGTCAACAGCTAGACTAAAATCATTCGAAGTTCGTTCTTTCTTATTCATCTTCTCTAATTATTATTTTTATCGTTATTTATTTTATTTTCATTTGCACAAAAAAAAGTTCATATCTAGATCAGACACACATCCTCATTTGATAAGGATCCTTTACATACAAAAAACGAAGATCAAACAAAAACTGGATGCTGTTTTTGATATCATTACAAATATGATAAGGGTAGGTAATACGAAAAACGTTGGAAATAATCCAGTGGCGTAGCGTGGTCTAAATTCAAGTGTAAGGCGTGTAGGGTACTAATTTCCATCATCCATGCTCTTCATG
>NW_007436647.1:0-435 GCF_000475195.1 Diaphorina citri
AAGCAAGATTCATATGTCTTTGTGTCCCTATGTTTTTTTTCCGATGGTATTTTTTATTGTTTCGTTATTTTCCTCTGCATGGTATAGAGAGGTATTATTGAAGGTGTGCTTCGAATTGTAGTGGCGAAGTCATGGTAGTCCAAATATATCTGAAAATATACCTTTCCAAGACGAGGCCCAACTTCTCGTCTGTCCTAACCTGCAACGAAAAAGACCTGCTGCTGGCAAAATGATGCGGCAGTTCAAGTTGCAGAATATTGGAAGAGGAGTATCTGACACGGTCATTGGTCAAAGCGGACAAGGAATGTAATGTAAAGGGTGGGAGGGGGAGTCCTGTAGAAATAGTTACCTATATTGTACAGCAAAATTGAGAGAACGCTTCAAACTGTTCAACGAGGCATTTTTTTTTTTTTTTTTTTTTTTTTTTTTTTTTTT
>NW_007436648.1:0-435 GCF_000475195.1 Diaphorina citri
CTTATAGTGACTGACATTGCTTCCAGAGACAATGAACCTATCGTGTTTGACTCCTTCAATAACTTCACTATCAACACCAGGGAAGGCAAAGAGATCCTCAACAGTTTTGTACTGGGTAAGTTAGCCCATCCCTGTGGCCGAGTGGGGCACTGACTCTCAACAAGGAGGTACTGGGTTCGAATCCCGACCAGGGCGGAAATTTTCTGACCAAGCTTTCGGCTTCTGGATAGGCACGAAGAGTATATACCTATAGGTATATGTGTAATATTATGGGGTCTACAGCAGGTACCTCGTGCAATAGAATCAATAGATAGTGTTGGTTAGGTGAACCTATACTTGTCTCACCGAATTTCTCTCGACCAGAGCACCAAACCTCGCTAGTGGTTCGATCGTTCGGTAGAGAGGGTGTTGGTTCGATCATGGCCTCGGCATGGA
>NW_007436649.1:0-435 GCF_000475195.1 Diaphorina citri
TTAGTTTTTGCATCCAAACTTAGATTCCTGTGAACTGAACTCTTAAACGTTATTAATTTGACGAAAACTTGGTTCTGCACATGTGCAGAAACGAAGAAACCCTTTTTAATCGAAGCCTTTTTTAACTTTTTTCGAAATCGAACCCATTTTTAACTTGTTTGGCTAAATTTTGTATTCTCCTTTAAAAGAGGGGAATTCAGTTCAGATTCCACAAGAAAAATAATAGGTACCTACCTACCTACCTACCTACCTACCTACCTACCTACCTACGTGTCTACCGGAATTAAATACTGGCGGTTAGGGACCCCTTTTACAGTCCAATTCAAACAAAATAGACAACTATTTTTTCTCTCCTTTTTATTACCTACAAGCAGGGTAGCACAATTTCATAAATACAAATAATAAACTCTAATCTCCTTTTATAAACTTTAATAA
>NW_007436650.1:0-435 GCF_000475195.1 Diaphorina citri
GGATTCTATTCTTCGCTTGATATTGTTTTTGATTGACTCGTAGTTCTTGACGGCCTGAAATGTAGAAAATGCACAAAGGTTGTTTTATCCTTTTCTGGTAGTATTTATAAATGTTTAGCAGAAATCAGATTCTTTTATACCTATATTTTTGTCAACTTTAATGGATTGGTAGATATATCTGATAAAACTATAATTTTTGATGAAAAAGATCCAAGTTTGCACAATTCAGTTTTCTAATTAACCTTTGAAGATGAATTTGCTTTCTCACAGCATACAAGGAATTGGATATTAATAATGCACAAACTGAGTGAAGGATACAGAAGGTTACATAGGTACTTTGTTATCCTCAATTATAGGTAGTTACCTAGATATATGAAGCAGAGCTTTTATTATTGCTTCATATTCATATTTTATATGAAGCAGGTCTGTATTTAG
>NW_007436651.1:0-435 GCF_000475195.1 Diaphorina citri
AAAATAGACTATTCAAATGCTTACCTATGCAGCTCATCAATAAATTATTGATTGTTTCTCTCTCTGTAATGGTTTACACCTCTTACCTTTAAAATCCTATTAACCAATTTTTTAAAAGGGGAGGCTTTTTACTCCTTAGAAGAGTTCCTGACCTGTAGTTCGGATGCAATCGGAACCTGGTCCTAGATTGGGTGGGTTCCGGATTGGGATAGGTAGTATGTTTATATCTTTATTTCTTTTTAGTCCGTCCTTCCTTTATTATTACAATAGTAATAAAAAGGTATAAGGGACGGACTATTGTATTCGCTTCGGTGTCGTCTGTGTGTGTCTGTCTGTCTGTCTGTCACTCTGTCTGTTCCCATAGAAGGACTTATCCAAACCTGGCCGACCTATATATCAAATTAAAGGTCTTTTTACCAGGAACACGAAAATGGT
>NW_007436652.1:0-435 GCF_000475195.1 Diaphorina citri
AAAAAAGGAATTACAGTCGAACCTGGATATAAGATAAAATCACCATGCTGAACCTCGATATAAGAGAAACTGGATATAGTGGAAATCTGGATATAAGAAAAAAAAAAGGTGGTCCCCTCGATTCTCTGATATCCAGGTTCGACTGTATTTGTTTGAGAAAAGCCAAAGCTTTTACAAATGTCTACCTTGATATGACGCGACTAAGTTTACATAATGCTACTGGGATTCGGACCCTACTGGTGAGTAAATATTATTATTCATAGAATATAATCCTAGATCTCACCCTCAAGTCTCACATTTGACGCACCCACAAAAATTGATTAATCACAATTAGAAACAATTTAAAAACGAAAACTTAACTATTCAAAACACAACCTTATTAGACACATCACTGAAGAACGGAATTTCATTGTAAACAAAACACAACTCAAATTA
>NW_007436653.1:0-435 GCF_000475195.1 Diaphorina citri
ACTAAAAACTGACCATCGAAAATTTGACCCGATTACATTACTTTCCTTCCTATAGGATAAGGAAAGTAAAAAAGAAAGGAAAAATAATTAATACTAAAAATAAGAAGAATACAAAGACCGGAAGAATTCGTGCGGTATTCAACAACGTCTTTCCATTTTCTTTTCAAACAAAAGGTAGACAGACAGAATAAAGGAAAAGGCCTCCAAAGAGGTAAAGAAGACTGAAAATCCTTTATTGTTCCCAAGTTCCCATAATAACAGTTGATAGTTCTCCAGGAAAAGAAAGAAGTCTATTGTGACAGATAGGCGAAGGAAGAAAAAGTAGATAATAGAAATTGAAACTAAAGGAGAAGAAGGAGGAGAAGAAGAAGAAGAAGAAGAAGAAGAAGAAGAAGAAGAAGAAGAAAAAAAAAAAAAAAAAAAAAAAAAAAAGAA
>NW_007436654.1:0-435 GCF_000475195.1 Diaphorina citri
CCGAGTGGGTATCACACTAGGCTTGCACGCAGGAGGCCCGGGTTCGATTCCCGGCGGGGCCGAGGTTTTTTTTCGGCTTTGTGCTTGGAGTTCGGGGTGCAATCAGCCTCGTGAGGACAATTGGGTAGCTACTTTAATCGAGTAGCGACCAGTGGCGGCATTACAAGTCGAAGAGACGAGCGATAATAAATATGATGATTGAGTAAATGAAAGACTTGTAATACTGTGATACCCACAAAGTTGTGAGAAAGCTCTCTGCTTTACCACAGAGATACCATGATTTGATTTGATTTTAATTTTAACTGTCCACCTCTGCACTGTGACCGAGAGACCTCTGCTCTGTGACCGAGAGGTCCCGGGTTCAATTTCCGGCAGGGTCCAAGTTTTTTCGGCTCTGTGCTTGAAAGTCAGGCTCGTGAGAACAATTGAGATCTG
>NW_007436655.1:0-435 GCF_000475195.1 Diaphorina citri
TCTCTTTATGAAAGATAAATTGAGGGGTAAACAATTGAATGTTGTTGTTGGTTGTGTACTCCACCTTCAGTTAATGTCGGAAGGTATAAGAAAATCTCAGATTTTGACACCAATTTTGAATTGTAAGTTTTTAAACTGAAACCCAGAAAAAGCCTATATGAATCTAATCGATGCTATGTTTAACATTTTAGGTTTGTAAGCACTTTTCCTCGCATTTGGTAAAATTCAAGTAAAAATCGAACCTCCCTTGAATCTGGAGTCAGTTCAATTAGGATACCATGGAAAAAATCTTTTGGAAAGTGTGGGTCAAATGGGTGCTTCTGAGTTGAGCCTTCTTACATCTTGATAACTTGATGAAAATCCAAAGTCTTTCCGAGTTCCTTCACACCAGAGTACGTTTCCCAACTGGTCCTTGGGGTTCCCAAACCTTCCCCT
>NW_007436656.1:0-435 GCF_000475195.1 Diaphorina citri
TTCCAATCAGAAGAAAAACATCTCGAACAAATTTGAAAATAGAAATTCAAAACTACTAGAACCAAGTGACGCGGTAACGAATAATATAATCAACGAAGATAACGAGGTGAATATGAAGAAATTGAATCTAAACAATGGTCAATCCAAAGTAGACAAAATTAACAGTGAAAACGGACGCGCGAAAGATATCAGCCTCTCTTTGACAAACCTGACGGAAACTAGTTTCCTCAATATTTCTTCAACGTCGTTGAACAAAGAAGAAATCCACGAGAATTTGGATAAAGACAGAACAAAAATTGACCGAACAATTCAAAACATTGAAACCATAGCGCAACAAATTGAAGACTTGACGTGTAATTTAAATAATATTGTAAATAGACATAAGAACGCCGAAATTGATATTCATGAACCAGAAATCAACACGGGTGCCATAGA
>NW_007436657.1:0-435 GCF_000475195.1 Diaphorina citri
CGATGGTGGGATTCGAACCCGGGACCTTCTGCATGGCAAGCAAGCGCGTTACCACTGGACCAACCGTGCCCCCATTTATCCTCATTTATTTGAGATTTTGATCACATAATAATGGAGCTCTAAGGGTTAGGTGGTAGAAAACGCCTCCGGCGTTAACCTCGCCTAGTGGTTACCTTCCACGTAATGGAGCTCTAAGGGTTAGGTGGTAGAGAACGCCTCCGGCGTTAACCTCACCTAGTGGTTACCTTCCACTCAAGAGTCTATTATTATTAACTATCGATAGTTTTTTTTTGTTACATATTTTCCTTGTTTCTAAAGGTCTTATCCACCAAAAGGACCTAACCTAACCTAATTTAAAGAAAATTATTAACTGTACACATATTAATTTAGGTCACGGGGTTTTATTTCAACTTTTTTTTTTTTTTTTTTTTTTTT
>NW_007436658.1:0-435 GCF_000475195.1 Diaphorina citri
TGAGAGATTTAACTAATGGGAGAATTTTTAATCATCCAAAAAGCATGTTTTAATAATCTAAAAAGGAATTTTTAATCAACCAAAAAAGAGTTTTCAGTGATCCAAAAAGGAGGAGTTTTTAAAAACTCCTGTTTGGATCATGAAAAGCTCCTTTTTTATCATTGAAAATTGTACCATTAGTTAAATCTATCATTAAGTCGTTGGTGAAATCCACCATAAATAATATAATTCTCTAATTAATAGTCCGGATAAAGAGGCAATAGTTCAAACTCGTTCGGTCCTCTAATGAACAATGTCTTAGCACCGGCCCTCTAATGAACTACCTCAGTTGAGTCAGTTGTCATCTACATTCCAATCCGTCTTGGAAAGCAAAAGAGAGAAATTATCTCTTTCTCTCTCTCACTCTCTCTCTCTCTCTCTCTCTCTCTCTCTCTC
>NW_007436659.1:0-435 GCF_000475195.1 Diaphorina citri
TTAAAAAATCCCTTAAAATCCCTTTTTATCCCAGTCAGACCCGAAAAATCCCCGAGAAGGGGTCTATTAGATATATAGGTATGGATATTTGTAACTTTGTAAAGTTCGACTTTAGTCTGGTACATTGCTTAGAATCGTGAACTTGTAGTCACCCACTCCTTGTACATCAGAGAACCTTTCACTGAGCTTCACTTCATTTTCTGATCCATCAGTTTTCTGAGGAAAGCTGGTGGCTTTCTACCTAATCGTATCTGGTACAATGGTACATGCTTGGAATAGTGAAACTTGTAGTCACCCACTCCTTGTACATCAAGGATTTCAGGGAACCTTGTAGTCACGCACTCCTTGTACATCAAAGATTTCGGGGAACCTTGTAGTCACGCACTCCTTGTACATCAAGGATTTCAGGGAACCTTGTAGTCACGCACTCCTTGT
>NW_007436660.1:0-435 GCF_000475195.1 Diaphorina citri
ACCAGGAAGGAGAAGGGGCAATCTTACGGGGGTTTTGGGAGTACCTAGGAAATTCGAAAATGTTTCTTCCTTTTTTTTCCAAACCTCTGGGGTGCTTGGTTCGGGCTTCTTATACCTGAAAAATATTTCAGTCTTGAGTAGAAATGTTAGTGGTGTATTTGTGGTGGAAAGAAATGAGATCCACCACAAATACCGTCCAGAGGTAATTTAAAACTGACACCATCACATCATCTTGAACCAAGTTCAAAATTGATTTCAATGCAAACGGATTATATTTGTATCATATTTTCCAAATTTCCATAGATAGATTTGCCAAACAAACAAATCCGATTTGTAATCAGGTTGCTATCTAGTATCTACGCTTCTGATTTGTATCTCAGCTCTCTGCAAAAAATTTCACCGCCTAATGCCTGTAAATATTTGAAAATAATCTCT
>NW_007436661.1:0-435 GCF_000475195.1 Diaphorina citri
GGGGAATTCCAACTTGATCATGTGGCTATCTCAAACAAATCTAACAGAGAAATCTTGAATGTAAAAGTCCTAAGAAATGCCAACATAGACTCAGATCACTACTTATCCTTGGTTAAAATGAGTATTATTCCAAATAATCGAAGTCAGAAAACTAACACCCCACTGAAAGATAAACCTCTCAAAATTGATGTCAATTTGCTTAAAGATCCAGAAATCAAAGACAAATTCACCGCTGCTCTCCACCACAAGCCTAATAAAACAAACTGGGACGGCATTAAATCAGCAATGATTCAGTCAGCAAACGAAACGTTAAAACCAAACAGGAAGCGTAAACATCCATGGTGGAATGAAGACTGCAATAAGGCAATAGCAAACCGGAGGCAAGCGTGGCTGAAATGGAACAGTAGAAAAAGTGTGGAAAACCATGGAAACTTC
>NW_007436662.1:0-435 GCF_000475195.1 Diaphorina citri
TCAGTGGCTATGTTCTTCATTGATGTAGTGACGAGTGTTAGCTTCAACAAGCTATGTAATGACAGCTATACGAGAGTAGATACTCAGAGTAACCACCTATCTCGGAGAGAATTAAAATGTTATAACCACCTGTGCCTACATACCTGTGTCATAATCATATTATAATTTCCGGCATTGTACGAGTTGCACTAATAGTACCTAGTTCAATGACCTATAAAACTAATTCAGGAAAAAGATCTCTGTAGGATTTTTTTAAGAAGTTTGATAGAGGGAACTGAAACTGTTAAGGTCTTATCGTCCCGAAAGCGAAGGGAGAAGAAAGACAGGATAAGAAAAAGTCAGCAGTTCCGAGAACGAACCTTATCTGTTTACGATAAAATCCACCCGGGCCGGAATCAAACCCGCGGCCTAGTGCTGAGTATTCAAAGTTGAAAA
>NW_007436663.1:0-435 GCF_000475195.1 Diaphorina citri
ACCTCTGCAATAAAGAATAAAATTAATTAAATTTCTAATGACATATTACGATAATAAAAGTTTAGTGTAGGTCAGTATGTGGGTCGGTATTACCTCATGAATATATTTATGTGGGTAAATGAATAAAATAATATTGGTTTGATACTGAAACCCTCGCAAAACGAGACCTTTTTTGCTAGGGTTTCAGCTAGATACTGGAAAAACGGTCTTCTTCTTCTTCCACTTGTTATACCTTTCCTTCTCCTTTCCCTCCTCTTTCTCATTTTCTTTTCTGGGTTATTTTTCTCTTCCTCCTCCTTCTTTTCCTCTATCTCCTCATTCTTCCTGTCCTGTTTTTGTCGAAAAAGTTCACTCTTCTCTTTCTCTTCTTCATCTTCCACCCTAAATAAACCAATCTGGGTAATGTAGTGGTTAGTGGTAATATAAAAGAGTAAC
>NW_007436664.1:0-435 GCF_000475195.1 Diaphorina citri
AAATTGAATCTTTTATTATTATCTTTTTCTTTTCTGTTTTTCACCTGCCTTAGGCCCGGATTCAAAGATCAAATCGGATTCCGCGCATGTGCCCTGCATAGAAAGTATCAGAGAAGAGTCGGGAGTCAAAGAGCGAGTTGAAAAAAAGAGTAGTTCCTTTTACTGAGTAGCTCAGTTGGGATTCAATCCCAAAGATGAGTCAAAAGTCGCATCTCTAATCTCGTAAACATTTGAAGGAATAGAAAAATGTCAAAGAGTTGACTTCCTTCAAAATGAGAATGTCTCACGTTTTGAGAGGGCTGTTTTAATAGAGGGGTTTCTGTGGGTAGACACCATAGAATATGCTTTGGCAACCAGGGTGTTGCAGTTCAAAATTCATAACTCCACCATGTAGGTCGATAATAAAATACTTCAAGAGAGGACAGACTTTTGGAC
>NW_007436665.1:0-435 GCF_000475195.1 Diaphorina citri
GGTCGCGGGTTCGATTCCCGCCCCGGGCGGATTTTGTCGTGAACGGATAAGGTTCGTTCTCGAAACGGCTGGCTTTCTCCTGTCCTGTCTGCCTTCTCTTTTTGCTTTCGGGACCACGGTTCCACACATGGTCGTCGGCCGTCGATCGACGAGAGGTGAATCTACAGTCATGCTGTAGAGGCAGAGTGTGGACGGTTTCAGTTGACGTCGATCATCGACGGCCGTCGACTATACGTGTGGACATAGCTTAATTAGAGTTTTAAAACAAATTAAAATATGTTAAACAAAAAAGTAAAGTTGTTTTCTAAATTTTTATTACAAGGGGGGCTTTTGATATGTTTTGTATTGCAAGCGGGTCTTTTTGATATTTTGTATTGCAAGCGGGCTTTTTTGAGGAAGTACCTTATTTTCAATATGGTCGGTTGCGCGTTACGC
>NW_007436666.1:0-435 GCF_000475195.1 Diaphorina citri
AAAAGAAAAACCATAAGCAATTCTTTAGAATTTTACACATACGCATATTTTCAATTCAAATTTAAGGAATTTTCATATCCAGCACTGCAGATTCTGCTACATATCTACATGAGACTCAGTAATATCACTATGGTTGTTGTCAGCCTCATTGATATTCTCGGTGCAGAATGCTACATTATTATTTCTTCTGCTTTCTTCCTGCATTCCATCTTCATTTCACCTATATTTTTTCATGATTTCCTCCTCCTCTTCCTCTACTTCTTCAATTACTTCTTCCTTCAACTCCTTCTTCTTTGTTTTTGTTCCCCTCATTGCCTCTACTTAACCTATCTGGGTATACAAGAATACACATTATATCTTCTTTCATATTATCATCCATTTTCTTTTGCTCTTCTTCCTCGCCATGTAGATTAACTCATATTTTATCTCGTGCAT
>NW_007436667.1:0-435 GCF_000475195.1 Diaphorina citri
TATTACAATTCTTTATTAATGTTTCCTTTATTTTTTCCATTATAATTTCTCACGTGAACTTTTCTTTAACTTTCAAGGGAGTGTTATGCAAATAGAACCAAGTGTGATTGGTAGTCCCATCAATTCCGTGCTATCTTGGTAATACTGGGTAACACAGTAACACTAAAGTTAATCAACTTCTGGCTTGGTATGAACGAGTGTCCTCTAAAAATTCAAACAGTAGTCATTAAAATTAAAATACCTAAAATTTTAATTTTGTTCAGGGTTTTTATTATTTAGCTATAATGGACTGAAACATAGTTGTACATAATATTTATGGATGTGTATACATATTCTTTTCCTCAGAGTAGATCTCTAACCATTACATTGGTTCTACCCACCTTCTAACTCTACACAGGGCTAAAGTAAACCCTCAAGTAATAATTATAACTTCAG
>NW_007436668.1:0-1913 GCF_000475195.1 Diaphorina citri
ATACTTACGTGTTCCTCAAGGACTATCTTCAAGTGGAGAAATATTTATGAAATACAATACTGAATGTTTCAAAGACATAGAAAACCTATGCATTTATTTTGATGATTTGTTAATTGCCAGTCCAGATAAAGAAAGTCATATAAAAACCCTGACTACTGTATTCCAACGTGCTAAAGATCTTAACATTAAGTTTAATAAATCCAAATTACAGCTATTAAAAACAGAAATCAAGTATCTAGGTCATATGTTTGATAAACAAGGTTGTAGGCTTGACCCCGAAAGAGTGGCGAGCATTAGGCAGCTCAGGGAACCTAAGAATATAAAAGAGTTACAATCAATCCTAGGTATGTTCAACTACATGAGAGAGTTTATCCCTAACATGGCAGAAAACACTGCCCCATTAAGAGTATTACTTAAAAAGAATACTGCATGGTTCTGGTCCAAAGTTCAGCAAGAAGCATTTGAAAAACTTAAAAATATTATATCTAGCACCCCGGTTCTTCAAAACTTTGACCCTAATAAAAATGTTTGTATCCAAACTGATAGCAGTCAATATGGCATAGGCTGTTGTCTTCTTCAAGATGAAAAACCTGTAGCTTTTGCATCTAAAAGCTTGTCAGAAGCCGAGAAAAAATATCCACAAATAGAAAAAGAAGCATTAGCAATTAAATTTGCCTGTCGTAAATTTCATAATTACATTTGGGGTAAGAATATACTGGTCCAAACAGACCATCTGCCTCTTGTTTCAATCTTCAAAAAGAATATTTCTGAAATCACATCTGAAAAAATTGTCAAAATTAGACTTTTTCTTATGAAATATGATCTTGTTGTAAACTACTTGCCAGGAAAGCAAATGTTTATAGCCGATTTGCTCTCTAGAAATCTTTTGTTGAACACTTCTGAAGAAGAACCAGAAATCACAGGTGTAGTGCATAACATCTACAAAGAACAAAGTTTGAATTATGAATTGATTAAATCTGAAATTGAACAGGACCAAAGCCTCAGTATTGTAGCAAAATATTGTAATAATGGTTGGCCAAACAGTAAGGCTCAAATTCCTAATAATGAAATTGTAAAGCACTTTTTTAAGTTGAAGAATGAGTTGTATTTTAGTGATGGTATCATTTATTATAGTGATAGAATTGTAATACCAAGTAGTCTAAAACAGTTAGCTTTATCAACACTTCATTCAGGTCACTTAGGTGTAAGTAAAACTAATTTAAGAGCCAAGCAAACTTACTATTGGATAAACATAAGTAATGATATTGAAAACTTTATCAAGAATTGTATGACTTGTCAAGAAAATAGACCTGCTAAACAAAGGGAACCTTTATTACCTCATGAATTGCCTGGTGATAAATATAAAATTTGATCGAAAAGGAAACTGAACTAATTACGTTGGGTTAAAAGATATTGATTTTATATTTAATCTTAAAATCAAAAATATTAGATGGGTACCTCAGTACAAGTTTGGACCCTTCTCATGAAGGTTATCTCCTCTACCCCAACGGGATATGAGGTAATCATATAAGAAAGTTTCAGTCAAAAGTACAATAGACTAAAGAAATTTTAGAAATGTTTAAACCTGTCGGAGCGAGCCAGAACTGGTAACGATCAACCCATAACCTCTCGATCAAACAGGTCTGTAAATATAAGAAACCGTTTGGCGTGATACCGTTTGAGATCATAAAGAAAACTGTTTTTACCCTCTTAATAGTGACCATTAACTAAGTTGTTTAAGGTTTCCATCGTCTTGGTTATTAAATTCACAAAACTCCTAAATAAAAGTGATGTAAAGAATCAGAATTAAAATATGTAGAGGTTAGGTGATCTTATTCACAGATGTTATTGTTCTCATTAGTAGTGGAAACATACAGTACTATAGATTTGATTAAAAATTTTTCCCTATTAGG
>NW_007436668.1:7184-10528 GCF_000475195.1 Diaphorina citri
ACACTGGTCAATAGTTCAGACAGGAAAACTTCAACTCTACTCTCGAATTCAAACACATTACGAAGATCATTAGGGTGTATGAAATGTATCGAGTCTGTATGATTATGAGCCGTAAAACTCTGCATGTGCACAAATACGGACGTCCTTCTTCCATTTTTTGACAAATATGGAAAACTATAATCACGCTTGTACTGGTACGTCCTGTAACAGCAAAGGTAAAAAAAATTTTTTGATAAGTTTTTCAACCAATAACTAAGTGAGTTCATTTCTTCTCATATCATTTTTTTCATATATAGCCATACGTTTTTTTATCGTTATTATTTAAGGGTAATGAATATAATAATTGAATTATAAAACAAATTCTTTTTTTACAAATTTATGTTTAAGCAATCCCTTTAGATATTAAAACTAAAGAATTTTTACAATTGTTTCTATTTTTCCTAAAAATTTTTTAATTTTGATTTGTATTAATATCCTTATGGACTAATAAATATCTTATACATTAATTCTTTTCGTCCTGCTTAACCAATAAATAAACTAAGATATCTTTATTTTTTTTTTGTATAAGCAAAATAAGAAGTTTCAAAATACCTACTTACTATAACCTATACCGAAGAAAATCTTTATAATACTCCTTTCAAATTTTTTAACCATTTTATAATTTTAAAGCTATTTAAGTTAGTCTTTATAATTTTAAATAATATTTTTGTTCATCTTATTAAAAGTGTCTATTTTGTTTAGCCATTATTATATTTCACATTTGTATATTCAACAAATAACGGTTTAAAAAAAGTATCCATTTTAAAAACAACTATCTTTATAATAAAAGTTATCTTTTAAGTAAAATAAATAATAATTACAATTATAACAGAATGTTTCTTTATTATAAAGAATAAACCCTTTATTTTTAATTTAGTTAGTATACGTTAACATTCTTTATCATATTTTTAAAAAAAATTTTAAATTTCCCGCTAACTTATAATTTTACTAAAAAATAATTAGTTTTCTTAGATTAAAAGTAAAATATTCAATACTCCCACATTTTGGCGATATAGATAAACTTTTACTTAATTATTATTTTTTAGTGTAATTAATGAACTAAATATAGTATAATTTTATTTATGTAAATTAACGATTTCTATGCTTAAAGAGAGAGCGAACCACTAGGACCTTCGCTATATATATTAATAGTAAAAAAAAAATCCTTTTGTTAATAAGAATGGAGTTATTCACTTTCTGACACTTACTTAATATAAGTAAATCTTATTTTACATCTTACAGAAATTTATATTTGTAATTTTTATTTTTTAGGTAAATTATTGTTGTAAACGTTAAAAATAATTTTAGAATTAAAATTTCCGTTAATTTACTTTCTGTTATTTCGAACTTTAAAGGACTTATTTCTATGCTTTTTTCATATCTTAGATTTAAAAATCTTTTTTTTTGGATTAAAATAAAGTATTGTACACCTTTCTAAACTATAATATTTAAAACAACTCTATTATTTTTTCTTGTTCTATCTTTTTATTAAGGAGCTATAACAGCACACTATGAAATAAAAATCACTAATTATTTTATAATTTAAATTTTTTATTTTTTAAAAAATTAAAAAATAATAATGGCCTCTATTAACGTTTTTATTAAGAATACTTATATAATAATTTTAATATTTTAATTAACGGTATAATATTTCAAAAGACCATAAATAGTAACTTCTTGTGTTTTATTGATTTTTAAGAATTAATATTCTTTAAGAAAAATAATATCTTTTTTTTTTTTAACCTTATTTGAGATAAAAATTGAGTTAAAAAGAATAAGTCTTCAAATTTGGTGATACTTCAATCACATTCAAGTTGGATTCTGGTGCGGATATAAACGTGTTACCAAAATCAAGTGTCGAGAAGATCAATCCAAGGTTGATGAAAAGGTTGGTGCCTAATAATTTGGAAATTCAAGCATTTGGTGGATATGCACTGAACATTTTGGGACATATCAAGCTCAAGTTAATCAACAAAGGTAAATGTTGTACATTCATGTTTGCGGTTATGCCAGACCGTAAGGGTATAAGACCCATTCTTGGAAGAGAAGCATCAGAACAGCTAGGTTTAATTCAAAGGTTGGATACAGTGAGCAAGGTTAGTTCAGAGAATTTTGATGAAAAAATATTTCTTGAAAGTTTTAAAGAAGTTTTTGAAGGACTTGGTAAATTTCCACAAACTTATAAAATTCAATTAGATACAAATCAAATACCTACTATTAAACCACCGCGTAGAGTGGCTTATTCTTTGATGGAAAAGTTAGAAAAAACCTTGAATAAATTAGTACAAAGTCAAATAATAGAACCAGTTGAATATCCTAAAAATTGGTGCAGTAACTTAGTAATTGTAGAAAAACCTTCAGGTGAACTAAGATTATGTTTAGACCCAACAGATTTGAACAAATGTATCAGGAGAGAATATTTTCTCATTCCAACTTTGGAAGAAATAAAAACAAAATTATCAGGAAAAAATTATTTTTCAGTCATTGATCTCCGTCATGGATTCCACCAGATTTGTTTAGATGAAGAATCCAGAGATTTGTGTACTTTCTCAACTCCACTAGGTTATTTTAGATACTTACGTGTTCCTCAAGGACTATCTTCAAGTGGAGAAATATTTATGAAATACAATACTGAATGTTTCAAAGACATAGAAAACCTATGCATTTATTTTGATGATTTGTTAATTGCCAGTCCAGATAAAGAAAGTCATATAAAAACCCTGACTACTGTATTCCAACGTGCTAAAGATCTTAACATTAAGTTTAATAAATCCAAATTACAGCTATTAAAAACAGAAATCAAGTATCTAGGTCATATGTTTGATAAACAAGGTTGTAGGCTTGACCCCGAAAGAGTGGCGAGCATTAGACAGCTCAGGGAACCTAAGAATATAAAAGAGTTACAATCAATCCTAGGTATGTTCAACTACATGAGAGAGTTTATCCCTAACATGGCAGAAAACACTGCCCCATTAAGAGTATTACTTAAAAAGAATACTGCATGGTTCTGGTCCAAAGTTCAGCAAGAAGCATTTGAAAAACTTAAAAATATTATATCTAGCACCCCGGTTCTTCAAAACTTTGACCCTAATAAAAATGTTTGTATCCAAACTGATAGCAGTCAATATGGCATAGGCTGTTGTCTTCTTCAAGATGAAAAACCTGTAGCTTTTGCATCTAAAAGCTTGTCAGAAGCCGAGAAAAAATATCCACAAATAGAAAAAGAAGCATTAGCAATTAAATTTGCTTGTCGTAAATTTCATAATTACATTTGGGGTAAGAATATACTGGTCCAAACAGACCAT
>NW_007436669.1:0-435 GCF_000475195.1 Diaphorina citri
TGTAATCTTATTCTTGTAAGACCTTATAACAGTTAGTGCCACAGTTCAATGTGCGCCTTCGTTTACAGTTCAATCTATTAAACCTCTCTAAATACAAAAGTAGAAAGAAAGAAATCATTTCCCTTTGTGGTCAAAAAGAGGTCCCCGACTTTTACAGGCCACCCTGTATTAGTATTAGTATTACTAATACCTACTAATACAGTATTAGTATTAGTAATAGTATTACTAATACTAATACAGGCCACCCTGTATGTACCGCGTTATCTTAACCAATGTGTGAACAAACGGTCTTATCAAATTTACACGTTTTTATAATAATAATAATGATGATAGTACCTAGTCTACGTTTTACACCTTTAGAAATCAGGGTCTGCCATAAAAGCCATTAATATGATAAATAGGTAGTTGTTCGCAAAGGAAAAAAAGAAAAAAAAA
>NW_007436670.1:0-435 GCF_000475195.1 Diaphorina citri
ATTTTAATATTAAAGAAAAAACTCAACGAGACGCGAGATGATATGAAATTTAATATCCGCGTTCTACAGGGTGAATCGGTGAAAGCGATGTTTTTTTATACTGGATGTTCCTATTAAGCTGAAGTTGTAATATATCAAGAAATAGCCATTTTTAGGGATGAAGCATGAGTTCCGTTCCATACGGAGTTACGGACCTACGTATTTCTTGCAGAACTGTAGCTAGAAATTTTCTAGTACGTATCGAGATGTTAATTGGTTCTCAAAATTGTCGGGGTATTTGCAGCAAAGTGCTTACAAGTTGAAAATATTCAATAGGTACCTATGTACGTTGTTATCTTAATTACGAGGGAATTTGACAAATTGTAGTCTGTCATGATCTGTTTCAGGAGGAAACTTTCAACTTTTTCTTCAAGGAGTTCAACGTCACTGAAATTT
>NW_007436671.1:0-435 GCF_000475195.1 Diaphorina citri
GGTTGCTTGTTCAAGATGTAGGTCTCATGGTAAACAACATAGGCGTGTATTAGGATAACATCACTGATGTATGCCTTGTTGAGAATGTTAATATTGAAGTAGAGACGCTCCATGATAGCTAGGAGAATCTCATGGTCACTGTCGTAATAATAGAAGTACATTCCAGGGAATAGTTCTATCTGTGTGGTGAACAGTTTACTCTTCTTCAACACTTCACTGAGTCGTCTTGTCGTATTCCTGACATCATAGGGCGTATTGGGATCACTCAGGATAAGGCTGAGATAGCCATGGAGTGGCAGAGTGCTTATCTTGGACTGTTTAGTAGGGGATAGGACGGTCTGAATGTTGGGCAGTCTCAGGTTGTTGTAGATGACGGTGCAAGCTGATTTCAGAGTCTGATTCTTGGTGATGGTTTTGAGTTGCAGAACCAAACCT
>NW_007436672.1:0-435 GCF_000475195.1 Diaphorina citri
GTAAATACTTTCCTATGGTAAGTAGGTACCACCTAGGTACACACAGAAGTAGAAAGAAAGAGGACCTTGAATAATATTGTGACCATCAACTCAGTAGACAAGTGCACATCACTTTCTGAACTTGATTCTCTATTCTGACCAACTACCAGTGAGCAATGAATGTTCAAGAAAGAAGAATCTTCGAACAATCACAGCAACAACAAAAATATTATCAAAATAAACTCTAAGATAGAAGTAGGTATAGGACTATAGGTATTTGCCTAGTGAATTAACAAGAACAACGAAAGTAGAATGGAAGAATGAAACATTAGTAACTCGAGTGTGTGTCTGCTCTTCAGATTTCTTGTCTTGAAAGGGAAGTCTTGTGTTGTCTGGGAGAAACTCTTTATCATTCTGGAATTAAGCTGTACCTATGCTTTGGGTACTTTTATATAA
>NW_007436673.1:0-435 GCF_000475195.1 Diaphorina citri
TTCCTGGTAAAAAGACCTTTAATTTGATATATAGGTCGACTAGGTTTGGATAAGTCCTTCTATGGGGACAGACAGACAATACCGAAGCGAATACAATAGTCCGTCCCTATACCTTTTATTATTTAATAAAGGAAAGACGGACTAAAAAATTGAAACTGGATTAACCAAGACTGTAAATCAGAGAGGATGTTAAGCTAAGTTTTTGTGGCACATTGCATAACTTCCTTTATTAACAGGCATTCATACAATTTTTCAGAATGATTTCCTGGGTTGTGATTTTCACCTTATTATATTAGTTGTATTGTAGGTACCTAGAGGCCCTTTTCATAGGTACTAAATGTTGCCCATGAAATGCCAAAAATAGACCTTGGTTAGACTACTGGGTAATGGGATTTTTCACTCCTAACTTAGCAGGATCAATAAGGTACATTCTGT
>NW_007436674.1:0-435 GCF_000475195.1 Diaphorina citri
CCCTCTCTCTCTCTCTCTCTCTCTCTCTCTCTCTCTCTCTCTCTCTCTCTCTCTCTCTCTCTATCCTTCTTGCTCTGCTTATTCTCTTTCTCTCTCTAGGTTACCTTCTTTTACTCTCTCTTTATTTTCTCTCTCTCTTTCTATCACGCATATATTATTATCTTTTTCTCCGTCTCACTTCATATTCTGTCTGTCTCTCTCAGACACATTATGATGGGTCCCCCTCTTCTACTATATATTCTCTCTCTCTCTCTCTCTCTCTCTCTCTCTCTCTCTCTCTCTTTCTCTCTCTTTCATTTACACTTTATGACGTCTACCTCTCTCTCTCTCTCGCCTCATCATTATAACGGCTGCTAATGTCATGCATTCATCGCTCTCCCTCTCGTCTCGAATGTTGATGACATTTAAACAACAATGGGGCGTAGATGAGGTATT
>NW_007436675.1:0-435 GCF_000475195.1 Diaphorina citri
ATATAAATATAAGGTGGTACGTCAAAATCTCTGAAAATTTCAAGTGGTACGTGTTTACTAAAAGGTTGAGAACCTCTGCTCTAAAGCAATACTATGTAGCTAATCACATTCGCATGTTATTTATCGACTCTGATGGCACCTCATGTTTTTATAAAACAGGTAAGTATCATTGCCTGAATTTCGGAATAAATAAGGATCTACCGATGAGGAAGCAGGGGTATCAGAACCAGAAAAGTAAGAAGAGTTAAGTAGGGAAGCGAAATAAGAAAAGAATGAGAAAAAAAAATAATACACAAGATATTCAAAGAAGGATTCACAAAAATAATGAGAATAAAATGACGAAGGAAAAAGACAAGCAAAAAAAGTGAGGAGAAATAGAACGAGTAGGTGGAAAAAAGAGGATTAATAAAGAAACAGACAATACAAAACAAGAAG
>NW_007436676.1:0-435 GCF_000475195.1 Diaphorina citri
CAAATAAAGGTCCATGCCAAATTTGGTGCTTTCCTGACGAAATGCAGCTTTTTTGACGTTAGGCCACCGACTATATCCCTTGTCCCTGGTGAAAAGCACCCCAAAAAGGATGCAATGATTGTGTGGAAGAAATTTCGCACCCCTGAATTTTATTCCAGATAAACACATAAAGTTTGTTCTCGGAAAGGCTAGCTTTCTCCTATACTGTCCCCCTTCTTTCTTTCCTTTCGAGGCAATTACAGTTCACTCTGTCAAACCTCTAAAGGGGGAAAACTAACTGAGTCCGCAGCATAAAAAGAACGACTTCCAAATTCGAATTCCAGGTATGAGTCGACCTTCAACTCGTCGGCGGTAGGACACATGTCGGGCGATGGCAGTTTGGACCACGGGATCTTCCAGATCAACGACCGCTACTGGTGCACTGATGCCGACGAC
>NW_007436677.1:0-435 GCF_000475195.1 Diaphorina citri
ATCTTCCTCTGCTAACACTTCACTACTTTGTATCACTTCTTTCTTTGCTGACACTTCACTACTTTGTACCTCATCTTTTTCTGATAACACTTCACTACTTTGAACCTCATCTTTCTCTGCTAACACTTCACTACTTTGTACCTCATCTTTCTCTGTTAACACTTCACTACTTTGTTCCACTTCTTTCTTTGCTGACACTTCACTACTTTGTACCTCATCTTTTTCTGATAACACTTCACTACTTTGTACATTTTCCTCTGCTAAAACTTCACTATTTTGTACCTCATCTTTCTCTGATAACACTTCACCACTTTGTTCCACATCTTTCTCTGCTAACACTTCACTACTTTGAACCACATCTTCCTCTGCTAACACTTCACTACTTTGTATCACTTCTTTCTTTGCTGACACTTCACTACTTTGTACCTCATCTTT
>NW_007436678.1:0-435 GCF_000475195.1 Diaphorina citri
CTCCAGACATTTCGACTTCCCTTCTCTGTTTCTCTCGTAGACTCAGACGGTTTCGATCCGTCTCTCTCTCTCTCTCTCCGGACACCCTGAGCCTCATTGGGGCAGAGGGTTTACACACAATCTGGGCCCATTTTCTATACTCCTTAGCAACAGGATTCATTCAGATTTGAATGATAAAGCTAATGATTGCTCTTAGCAATAATTTCGACCTTCTTGTTGCCAATTTCTTGTATTTGTGTACTTTGGCTTATCCTAGTTTACTTGGAGGGTAACGCGTCTATTCGCCTGGGGTGGATTTTATCCTAAATATAGATAAAGCTCGTTTTCGGAAAGGCTGGCTTTCTCCTATCTTGTCTTCCTTCTCTCTTCGCTTTCGGGACGATAAGATTACAATTCCCTCTATCAAACCTCTTAAAAAAAGTCTAAATAAATAAT
>NW_007436679.1:0-435 GCF_000475195.1 Diaphorina citri
AAAAGTACCTTTTTATTCCCGATTGATAAGAGGTCCTTTGGCCAAAAGGACCACCTTGTCAGGATGAGTTTTGTTGAGGAAGGTCATTTCTCATTTCACATGAGAGGGTATCTGTCAAATCCCGTCTGTGTTTTTCAAGTTACAAGGATATTTCAGTGGTGCACCTACAGTAAATTTTATCGTTGGGAGCCATGCCTCAATGAGGCATTGCCTCATAGTACCAGAAAAAAGCGGAACTTTTGTCTTAATAGGTAATAAATAATAATGGACTTGGGTTCAAGGGAATCACTAAACTATCGCAGTCGTAGCAAGTTAATATCTGATACATTTCCTGCCACCCTATACTAGTGGTTTTACTCTTGGAACTATATCATGACGAGTATATCAATTATGTGACTACATTTCACTATTCCAAATTTCATTTTACTATCAAAT
>NW_007436680.1:0-435 GCF_000475195.1 Diaphorina citri
GTTTTACCAAAACAGGGAATTTTATCTTTTAGTAAATTTTGTGTTCTTTTCAATGGTGCAATCAATTTTTTATTATCTCTGTTGGTTCAAGAGATAAAGGCGTTTTAAGGGGTCAAGGTATGAAAAATGTTGAAAAACCGAAAATCCTTCATAACTCCGCCCCTGTTGAAAATCGGATCTGTCCAGATAGCTTTTTCTGGTAGCCCTTTAGGTCCTGCATCAACCCTCAAGCGTTGTACAGTCGTTCGCGGGACACCCTGTATACAAATGTTCTTCTTTGGTAAGAAGTATTCCTCATACTTCTTTAGTAATGATGTATGATCAATGTCCTTTATATTAACATTGAATGATTTGAATATATATAAAATTACTCATACTAATTCTAACCTACTTCTAGATGAGCTAGGAAGATGCGGTTTTCACCATTGGATTCCT
>NW_007436681.1:0-435 GCF_000475195.1 Diaphorina citri
GTAAAGTCTGGTAAACACAAACACCACCTGACCCTTTGAGCATTGGTATAGGTACATATTATGTTGTACTCGTATGATGGATGATGTAGTCTATGTGTAAATAACTAAATACACTTGGGTCATGGAACAAGCCCAAATATTGACTCTGCTATCCAAAAGGGGTTTTAAAGTCCCCATTTTTTCTTCACTTGCCAAGGCGTAGGTACCATTACCAAAGTAAGTGCCAAGCTTACCATATTAGATGCCTACATACTCTACATAGGTTATCTATCTACGTATCTACCTATGCATCACATAAATATATTATACGGAGAAACAGCGTGATTTCTTCCACATGAAACTGTGTTCAACTTTCACTATCTCCTCTGTTTCCACGGACATGCTTTTGAAAGCTTTTTAAACTTTCGCATGTGAAAAATGTACCAAAGTATAGAT
>NW_007436682.1:0-435 GCF_000475195.1 Diaphorina citri
TTGAAAAGAATAATCGTCCATTTAATTTTTATTCAGATTAAGATATTATTTATTTTCTTCTCGTGTTTTCTCTGCAGCTAGTAGATTAGATGTTCATTTTCGAACAATGGTCAGCCTTTCTCTCCTCCGTTTATTTACTATTGGGTCTACTGACAACATTAGTTACTGGTTTCAGTTTATCAGATGATTTTAAGATTTAACTTATTTAATGTAAACCTGGTGTTGAATTTGGGATGACGAGAGATGTTGACTCTTTCTACGTCAGGATTTAACAGTGATCTCCAAAAATTTCATATCAATAATGCACTTTTTTCTGACTTTAAGTGGCAGGGTTCTCCTCAAGGAGCTCTTCCACCTAACCACTGATATTTTCTTTTACTGTGAGTCCTTATGACATTTTACCAGGGAGGTCTCGAATGCCCCTAGACTTTGTCC
>NW_007436683.1:0-435 GCF_000475195.1 Diaphorina citri
TTATTAGGTAAATAGTCAAATGAAATGTAAGGCCAAGGGTATTAATCAAAGGAAGTGTGTCAAAGGGAGAAGGAGAGGCAAAAAAGGGGAATGATAAAAGATATCTGGTTGAAGAAGGAGGAAAAAAAGGAAAAGACCTGATGGTCCTTTACAGGGATGACTCTTTGATGGAACAACTACTTGAAATATCCAACTCTATTACACTACACTTCCGCATATCTTGTATTTTAACAAGAGATTTAATTATTAGCTGATAGATACTCAATTGAGAGCTCGCTAACAATAGAGATCATGTTGAGTGACAATGGTTACAACATTCCATCTGGGAGTCTGTGTCTGTGCTAGTAGCCTACATACACAGACCTAGGTTATGTACTGTTTAGTGAAATAGTCACGGGGAATGGTGTCTGTTACTCAACCCTGTTGTTCTGATCA
>NW_007436684.1:0-435 GCF_000475195.1 Diaphorina citri
CGCCTATGCTAATCTTACTCGACTGGCATAAAGTGTGCATGTATCAATAGACTGGACACATAGTGACAGCAACTCTGTCGGAATATATTGTAGATCTTCACGTTGGCTATCGTCTTCAATAGAAACTTGATAAAGTTCTCGCCTATGCTAATCTTACCTGACTGGCATAAAGTGTGCATGTATCAATAGACTGGATACATAGTGACAGCAACTCTGTTGGAATATATTGTAGATCTTCACGTTGGCTATCGTCTTCAATAGAAACTTGATAAAGTTCTCGCCTATGCTAATCTTACCTGACTGGCATAAAGTGTGCATGTATCAATAGACTGGACACATAGTGGCAGCAACTCTGTCGGAATATATTGTAGATCTTCACGTTGGCTATCGTCTTCAATAGAAACTTGATAAAGTTCTCGCCTATGCTAATCTTAC
>NW_007436685.1:0-435 GCF_000475195.1 Diaphorina citri
AGAGGCATACTACGGGATGGGCATGCTACGACACAGACCACACGCGTCTAATGTAGCAGTTGTTTCATTGCTACGAAATAAAAGTGAAACACTCATCTTAAAAAAAAAGCATTGACTGAGCAGTCCACTGAAAAGAGTAGTTCTTTTCAGAACTCACTCAGTCCTTACAATACACATCTCTAGTTTGCACTTACCGTATGTGCCATAACACTGAGTGGAGTCCTGTGTACTGGAGTTTTCTTCTGGACTCGAGTATCCCACAGTACGATCTGACCAGAGTATGTGCCACCGAGAATGAGATAGGGGTTGAATCTGAAAATACAAATCAGAGCGGTTACAAATCAAGCTTGGAAACTCAAATACAGTTGACAGATAGTACGGGAAGATTGCATAGAATGCATAGACTTAAGGTAGAAACATAGTACCATCACGTCA
>NW_007436686.1:0-435 GCF_000475195.1 Diaphorina citri
TACGCGTTTTCTGAGATAATTTTATAAATTTACATATCTCTTATCTCACGAATACTCACGATTAAAATCAATAGACTACGATAAAATTAATCCTACCTGCCTAATAATTGTTTATTAATTAGAATTACCTACCTATAACATCAATTGCCTAAGGTCCTATACCAATATACCTACCTACCTACCGACAGAAAATGGGTAATAATGTTGGTATATACCTAGGTAATTTATAATATTGTAAAGGAAAAACCCATCTTTCGTTAATTAAGTTGGTTCTTGTAAAGTCTTAGCACTAACGAGTCTAACCGTATTACCTATGATGAAAATTATTATATTACCTACTATAGGTAATAGTCAGGTATTATATTATGGACAAAATAACACTGGTTTAATTTTCACAGCCATTATTACCTACTTACCTACTGTGTATTAGGTAGG
>NW_007436687.1:0-435 GCF_000475195.1 Diaphorina citri
CTCTCTCTCTCCCTCTTTTCAGACTGAAACATTCGAGGTCCTGGGTTCGAATCCAAACAGGGGCGGGAGTTCTTTTTGAAGAAATAGTTACCCAAGTCATAGTCAAATTTATTTATTTATTCTTACTTTTAAGGGCGTAAACTACCTGATAACCTCCTCGCTCCTCAAAAAACTCCGGCTCTGATCAATAAACACGACATTTTGAGGGAAGCCAACTATTAATAGAATTAGCCTTCCCCCCCTTTTTTACCTTTTTTTTCCAAGAACTTTTCCGCAATAATTCAAAGGTCAAGAAGGAAATTTTTCGTAGCACGACATTTTGAAAAGAAGTTTTCTTTCGTGTAGTAGTAAAACTTGCTTCGAACACCTTTGGAACATCAAGGTCCATAAAATTTAATTAATAAATCCATAATACGTACAGTCGAAACTGGAGAT
>NW_007436688.1:0-435 GCF_000475195.1 Diaphorina citri
CAAGTTTTTGGACGTTATTCTTTTCTTCTTTCTTTTAGCATACTACTCCCACTGGATTTTTTTTTTTACTCGCCCGCGGTGCTTTTTACTTTCCTTATTATAACATTCATAATTTCATATACACTGTACTGTAATCCTTACTTGTGAATTAAAATAAAGAAAAGGTGAGAAAGAAAAAAGAGGACCTTAAGTCCTTAAGTGGGACAAAAAATAAAATGAGAGAAAACTTTGTCTTTTTTTTTACCTTGTGTCATAAAAGTCGCATGTCACACAGCACGGAAATTTAATTTCAACTCTAACATCTTAACTCCTGCTTCTCTTGGCTTAAGAAATGTTGAGACAGCTTGTCCCATTTTCTTCTTTTGATACATGATCTTGTTCTATGCATCAGGCAAATATTCATTTTCTAGAGATATTCTCTGCAGTCACAGTTGA
>NW_007436689.1:0-435 GCF_000475195.1 Diaphorina citri
TTTTTTTTTTTTTTTTTTTTTTCTTATTAACAATTTTTATCCTCTCAAATTGATAGGTTTTAATTTTTTATCTTAAAATTTACCAAATATGCTGACACTTACTCTCTCAAGTCTCCTATCTAGAAGTGTTTGATGTCACACAGTTTTTCCAGGAACAATCGCACGTTTTTGAGTCCTATATGATTGTAGCTAGGATTCTTTTGTTTAGATACCTAGGTAAGAACTTTCAAGATTCTAATGATAGAATTGTCTTGGGTTTGTTTCTCATGAGAGATTTTCTTCTTCTTCCTCCTCTTCTTTTCTTCTTCCTTCTCCTCTTTTTCTTCTTCTTCAACTTTTGGTAAACTAAGTAGGAATTAAATTGGTGGAGACGCAAAATGAAATATTATTAGTGGATGTGTCAAAATCCCTGCTGCTTATTTTGTACCAGGAATT
>NW_007436690.1:0-435 GCF_000475195.1 Diaphorina citri
TTTTGCATTGTTTATACTATTATTAATTAATCTAATTTCTTTTCATTTATAATAAAATTAATTATTAAGCTCTTTTATTTATTTTTAATCGTCTCGTGATCTAGAGCCGTGTGGAGATGAAATTAATTTTGATCTAAGGAGGAGATATATTTCTTTAATCAATTTATTTTCAATCGCTTCAAGGCGAATGAATACAAGTTGTGTTCTGGTTAACGGGTCATGATGCAATGCAATTATGCAAAAGCAACATGTTCGATGATCAGAAAAAAATACATGAAGATTTGTGCAAAAATTTGTTTTCACATAAGTTGGTCAAGTTAGAGAATCCATCCTAATTTCAATCACGTTACATAAAATTCTGGGCACTCGTTTAAAAGACATTTTATTTTAATGATCAGATATTCAGATTTGTGATTAATTATGTACTTTGGAATC
>NW_007436691.1:0-435 GCF_000475195.1 Diaphorina citri
AAACCATCAATTTTTACATCCGAAGTCCATCATTCCAAGTCGCTAACCACTACACCATCGAGGTTGGTTTTGAACATAATAATTATGAAAACATTCAATTCCTAAAGCCCCAAGCAGGGAACTTTATCTTGCCTGACTAAACAAAGCCATAAAATGATGTAAAATACAGCTGCAATATTTTTACAGCCCGTTCAAAGTTGTGCATATGGCTAGGAACATAAAACACTATAATACCGTTCAAATGTATTTTATTCGAGTAATGCAAACATGTTTCACCATATTGAAATGAAAATGATTGAGGAAGCTGAAGTTCTATTTCTATTTCATTGCAAAATAATGAAAATATTTTTCATCCTTTTTCAGGCAGATGATTTCCTTTCAATGTGAATTAAATACTCGATTAGGTATTCTTCCTTTTTTATCTTTTGTAACATT
>NW_007436692.1:0-435 GCF_000475195.1 Diaphorina citri
TGAAAGAGAGAAAATTGGCTGTAATTGTATGAGAAAAATGAAGAAAGCAAAAAAAGCAAAGGAAAAAAAAGGCGCAAAAAAAAAATGGAATTGAAAAGAAATGAGATCCACTGTTTGGGTGTGTAAAACTCTGGAGGAGAAATGAGGAGGAGAAGAAATAGGAGAAAAGGATAGGGGAGAGAAGAAGAAGAAGAAGACGAAGAAGAAGAAGCAGAAGAAGAAGAAGAAGAAGAAGAAGAAGAAGAAGAAGACGAAGAGACTCTTGGTTATTTGATTGTAAGTTGAAGCAGAAGAAGAAAAATAATGTTAAGGACGAAGAATACAGAGGATCAAGAGGAGAAGGAGAAGAACAAGAAAAAGAAGAAGAAGGAGGAGAAGGAGAAGAATAAAAAAGAGAAGGAGGAGGAGGAGGAGAAAGAGAGAGGTCTCTGGGTT
>NW_007436693.1:0-435 GCF_000475195.1 Diaphorina citri
TTTTTCCTAATCAAGGGATAAATAATGTAAAAACTGTCGCTAAGAGATGACCATGGTTGGATTTTACCCCGAGGGTCGGGGCTATGAGCGGCCCTGGAGAATGGCATCATCGGGATTGTTATATTGTGCATTGATTCCGTTTTATACTTATTATCCACGTAAATATAGTCATATACTATTCCCAGTGAATCTACGATGGTTTAATGGTCAAGCCAGCTGTATCTCTTCACTTCTTTCAAGTTCATACACCTCGGTAGTAACTAAATCTGGCACTACTCGGAGTCGTTATAATATCCGTCCTATAACCCGATGCAGCTTAACGTATGTAACCATGGTGATTGACATTCTTCACCATCGCATCCCTACCTATAAATACATACAATTTTCAACCAAATGATGACAAAAATATATTCGGATTAGGATTGGATTGAATTC
>NW_007436694.1:0-435 GCF_000475195.1 Diaphorina citri
AAACGGCGGTAGAACACTCTTTTTAAAAAAAAAAAAAAAAAAAAAAAAAAAAATAGCAGGTGGAAAGAGGGAGAAAGAGGAGGAGGAAGAGTAGGTACAAGGTATTCCTTGTAAAACGTACATAAGATGATAGAATGTTTAGTTGACAACACAAGGTTATCTACTATTAGAATGTAAGTGGAAACATTAAATTTGTTGAAATCTAAAAACTGGCGGATTAATTTCGGATGATTTAGGTTCAATTCCCTACATGGGCAGAAGACAAGATTTTAATTTTTATCTACCTATACGAACATTTATTTTCATTATTTTTGTTCTCAATTTGTTTCCTTCAAAATCCTGAGATATCGAGTCTCTCTTTCAATGCCTTCCTCAGTATTAAGAATTAGACGAGAGAAACTTTTTCAATTCACAAATTTCTTCTTTCTTCTCCCT
>NW_007436695.1:0-435 GCF_000475195.1 Diaphorina citri
TTTTGAATGACACCTTTTGATCAGAAGATCATTCCGGGGGATCAAAATTTCCTCGTCCACTCTGTAGACCGCAGGATCGCATATTAGAATATCTTGTGTACTTAGCGAAGTCACATTGTTTTCTGGTTTTAAGATACCAAATCAAAACCGTATTATATTACGTTGCGTTGGTCAGATAGCGGTAGCATCTACATATGCTGGACCAGTAGCCAGTGGCTCTTACCTATTACAGGGTGAAATAAATTTCAGAGACAAGGAAAATGATGAGGTGATTATAATGGAAAGTGAAACGTGATACAGAAATCATTATGCGATTTTATACCGGTAAATCATCTTTGTCGTAGATCGTTTTCCCGCAGTTTTTCCGATTCTTGTCTAGCAGAATTTCTAAATCAATGATAACTTCTACGCTGAGTTTAAAGACAGTCTTGATTT
>NW_007436696.1:0-435 GCF_000475195.1 Diaphorina citri
ATACTTCCGCTGTCGGATTACATTTCAGGCGAAGGGTGTCATTCCAACAATAGGATTGTGGATTTGTGATTGATAAGAAGCCTTCCTTCTAATTTCCGTCATTTCCCATTTGTTGCTTTTTTTACTATTGGGTGGTTTTGGTGACAGAAGAAGTGAAATGTGCCAGCCTAGTTAACTTGGAGGACAGTGCGTCTGCCTTAAAAGTGCCAAGTCGCCGCCACGCCGGTTCGTTTCCCGTCCTTGGCGTATTTTATCCTCATTTTTCGCGGACATGCGTATAAAAACATTTCCATCATAAAAATGAAGAAATCAGGGATAACCAATGAGAGGTTAAACCCAGTTTCTCCATTTGCAATACAAAGTTCAGCCTTAAACAGTTTCAACCCTTTGCAAAACCCACCTGTTTTCACCCTTCTATCTTTTAGCATATTTCAT
>NW_007436697.1:0-435 GCF_000475195.1 Diaphorina citri
TTTTCCCATGCAGTTTTCAAATCACTGACGCTTAGGGGCAAAATGGTATTTAATGGTCTGAGGCAGAATGGTACATGGGAGTATAGTGCCCAGGGTTTCATTCTGCCCCAAGGTGTTTTGCATGTACATATATATGGTATAGAACCATTTTGCCCCAGCCTTGGGGCAAAACGGCCTTTTTTAGTACCCTCATAAAAATATTTTTAGTTTTTTTCCAGTGATACATATATCGTTCTTGTTCTAGATCTAATTTGTAGCTGAAATTATGCTTTATTTTATTACAAAATATTACATATCTGTGTGACTTTTATTTTTTTAGTTAGGACCTCATAAGCACTAGAGGTGCCATTTTGCCCTGTGTTCCCCTACCTAGGTAGGTAGGTAATGTGTGTAGAAACACTCAGCGCATATCCGCTTTTTTATCAATGGAGAAGT
>NW_007436698.1:0-435 GCF_000475195.1 Diaphorina citri
TGTCCGGGTTTTCGATGGAATGTCCGGGTTTTTGGAACCAAACGTCCTACTTTTTAAAAATTTGATCTGGAGACCCTGATCGTGTGTAACTTAAGTAAGGCAAATGCAGTGTTCTCTGCACCCTGGGCACTGGTGCAAACTATACATTTTGAAATTTGGGAAATGTCCGGGTTTTCGATGGAATGTCCGGGTTTTTGGAACCAAACGTCCTACTTTTTAAAAATTTGATCTGGAGACCCTATACATGAGAGAGAAGATGAAGGTGTTCTTATTTTGGAAAAATAATGTTTTTTTTTTAATGAGGTTTGACAGAGGGAACTGTAACTGCTATGGTCTTATCGTCCCGAAATCGAAGAGTGAAGACAGGATAGGAGAAAGCCAGCCGTTCCGAGAACGAACATTATCCCATCAGGATAAAATCCGCCCCGGGCGGGA
>NW_007436699.1:0-435 GCF_000475195.1 Diaphorina citri
ACACTTCAAGCTGTGGACGTTCCAATTATTGACAACAGACAATGTGAGAGATGGCATAAGAGTAACGGAATCAATGTGGTGATCTATGATGAGATGATGTGTGCAGGATACAGAGGAGGTGCCAAGGATTCTTGTCAGGTAGGTGTTATGGTCCTCGGTGGTGTAGTGGTCAAGACTCTCGCCTGATAAACAGGAGGGCGTGGGATTAATCCCAGCTGAGGTATGGGATTTTATCATCAATATTATTTGAGAATTTGACCACAGTAATAGCAGTAGCATACCGCTGGAGTAAAGGGACTTTTCAGTAGTACTCGAGCTGTATAAATAAGCATAGTGCTTTTATGCATCCTGAATTTCTATTTCTTTTGCTTCTTTCCAAATGTTTTTCCCTTTATCCTGATTTTCTTCGTCACTTTTTCCAGGGAGACTCTGGCG
>NW_007436700.1:0-435 GCF_000475195.1 Diaphorina citri
ATTTGCTACCGAGGTTCCAGTTTATTGACTGCATGAACTTGTGTAACTTGCAGAATAACATACTGTGTTATCAATGGAAAGACAAATTGATGCCCTGTAAAAATAAATTAGTTTACCACTACTTTAGGAAAAATGAATTTGTGTCTCGTACTCAGTGAACATGCATCACCTGTTTATTGTGAACATGTATCGCCTGTTTTAGATCCAAGTTTCCAGTGTCCTATGTGTGAGATTCAGTTCGAATCTCTCCAATGGATGAGAAGTCATATCAAGACGCATTTAGTCAATGGGGTCTATCATTGTCCCAGATGTCCAAGAGTAAGTATGTTCGTTTGTCGGACACTCTTTGTCCGTTTTTGTTCTGTTTTCAGGAACCTGTTTTTGTCCACTTTTCACGAGAAAACAGATAGAATGATTGATTAATTTTTGTATTAC
>NW_007436701.1:0-435 GCF_000475195.1 Diaphorina citri
AATGCGATAGCGGTTCAGAGGTAGAATATTTTTCAAATAAAGTTTCGAGTATTACATAACAAACAATGAAGCTGTGTTTAATGAACATAATAATTAAACAAAGAGTACAAAGAGAATACAATAGCTCCCTTCCTAATTAAAGGAAACCACTTGTAAATTGAGATTAACAAAAAGTGGTGAGATTTGAAAATTTTACAAGATTTGGGAAACAAGTGAAGAGGGAGTGGTTAGGCCGCGACTGATTGAAAGTTGAAAATTTTCCTTGATTGGAAGTCTTAATTACTTTGGTGAAAATGAAAGTGAATGATATGGGAGAAATAAGGGCACCTCTTCACATTATCATGAAGTTTGGATCTTTCTCCTAGAAGCTACAAAAAAATTATTTCCAAGAAGGAAGAAAGGATTCTGAAGTACATAATTATGTATTCCTTCCAA
>NW_007436702.1:0-435 GCF_000475195.1 Diaphorina citri
TTATTAATATTTAAGTAATCGTTCTACCTTTCCTTCCCTACTCTACCCTCTCCGTCTCCCTCTTTCTTTCTCTCTCTCCCTCTGCCTCTCTCTCTGTCTCTCTCTCTTGCTCTCTGACTTTTCTCTTTCTCTCTTGCTCTCTAACTTTCTCTTTCTCTCTCTTTCTCTTCTTCGTTCTCTTACTGCCTGCTTTTTGTTATCCTTATTATTAGACCTATGTATCCCTTTGCCAAATTGTTCATCTTTACTTCGAAGTCCTATACTGAAGCTGAAGAAGTAGGTAGTCAATTTCTCCTCTTAATTCCTTTGTCTGGGGGTCTCTTTTACTCACTCACATCTCTCTCTCTCTCTCTCTCTCCCCTCCCTTCTCTTTAGTTACCTTTATCATAATTATCTGCTTTAGCTCATTTTCCAGAAGCTAGAACTCTTGTAATC
>NW_007436703.1:0-435 GCF_000475195.1 Diaphorina citri
AAAACACGTTTTGAGGTCCCTAGAGCCTAAATCCAAAGTTTCAGCCATTGGTCCGTGTGTGTGTCTGTCTGTCCGTCTCTCTGTAAACAAAATATCTCGAGAACGGTAAGAGCTAGAGACTTGAAAATTGGTATGTATGTAGATGTCAAATGTGACAAGAATGCGACACGAAACTTTTGGTTAAGATCGGTGCAACGGTTGGCGGCATTTTACCGCTTTTGGGCGGTTTTTTGTGTAATTTAACAACATCTCGGGAACGGTATGAGCTAGAGACGTTTGGTTAAGATAGGTGCTGCGGTAGGCGGTATTTTGACCGCAGACCGCTTTTTGGCGGTTTTCAGCTATACCGACTAAACGGTTAAGCCTGATTCACACTATAGTGCCAGTCAAGGTCCAGTCACGGTCCGGTAACGGTCCGATCAAAAGATTGAGTAT
>NW_007436704.1:0-435 GCF_000475195.1 Diaphorina citri
TTTGGATTTTTCCCAACTTTTTACATAGGAATCGACCATTTATTTATAATTTTTACCCACTTGCAACTCCTCCATTGTTGATACATTTTAATTGGAGTGCGTGACTTTAACTTTGGAACTTGACTTTAACTACAATGTTGTATCTCTTCTGTTTCTTGGATTACTATTGAATCTCTTGTGTTTCTTGATTTACAGAACAAGTTGTGATGAAGGCAGACTCATCCCTCGTTATTCAACCTCTGCCATCTTCCAGTAAACCTCACGTAAGTTAATCACCTTTTTATTTGCCATTCTCATATATATTTATATTTATAAGCTTATATTTTTCTAAGCTTAGTTATATATTTATAAGCTTAAACTGTAGGTATTATTATTATGTGTATAATCTGTTATTGTAAACATGTTGTAAACTGTGAATTTGTTAAAATTGCAAAA
>NW_007436705.1:0-435 GCF_000475195.1 Diaphorina citri
AATCTAGTGATTTTTGAAAGAAATGTAATTTCATTGCAAAATTGCTCTTAAAGCTGAAAAATAAAAAAAAAAGATGTCTAAACCTACAATTGCCCCTTCAAATTAGTCGCGTATGCAATATGCACTGCTTAAAATTTAGTGAAAGCGCTAAATAGAAAGGGGACAGGGTTCTTTCTGACGAACAAGTAGAGGGAAATTCCGTGGGATTTCGTGATATATTTGTTGGAATTTTGTGATGTTTGTGTGTGAGGTGTACAATTTTGATTGTCACAGCTGTGTGATGTTTAGATGTGGTGTTGTTTTAATATGTGCTGTTCTGATGGTGTTTATATTACATGTCGATCGTTCTCATTATTATGACGATGGCCAGTACTGCAGAAATTTCCAGACGGATTCCTCAGATGTGTTCCGACTTCCGACCAGATAAATAAAATT
>NW_007436706.1:0-435 GCF_000475195.1 Diaphorina citri
CCTGGGTTCAATTCTATAGCCTCTGGAATGGAATTTCATTTCAACCTGTCTCAATAGGGTGTAGTGGTCATGGTGCTAGCCTGGTAAACAGGAGGGCGCGGGTTCAATCCCAGCAGGCATGGAATTTTATCCTCATTTATTTGAGACTTTTACCACACAGTATAATAGAGCTATAAAGGCTAGGTGGTAGAGAACGCCTCAGGCGTTAAACCTAGTGGGTAACTTTTCCATTCAAGAGTCTGTTGGGGATGAGATTATACCCATGATTCCCATGAATCATTGAAATACACATAAAATCCACATGATATACATCCCTAGTGTAAGGTCACCCATTTTAGCATGCAAGTAGGTAAGCACAGGGAAACTAAATGGAAGTTTCGAGGTAAATAATAAAAGTTAAAAAAAAAATGTAAAATTTTATTTTTTTAACATATG
>NW_007436707.1:0-435 GCF_000475195.1 Diaphorina citri
CGCGAGCATGAAGATTAAAAAACTCATGTTAACATGAAGATTGAAAATTCATGTCAACATGAGTAATAAAAACCTCATTTATGTTAACATGTAGATTTTAAAAAAACTCATGTTAACATGATGAAGAAAAACCCATGTTAACATGAAGATTGAAAATTCATGTTAACATGTAGATTGAAAATTAATGTTAACATGAAGATTTGAAAATTCATGTTGACATGAATATTAAAAACATCATGTTAACATGTAGATTAAAAACACCATGTTAACATCTAGATTAAAAACATCATGTTAACATGTAGACTAAAAACCTCATGTTAATATGTAGACTAAAAACCTCATGTTAATATGTAGACTAAAAACCTCATGTTAACATGTTCTTCACGAAGTGAAGCTTCGAATTTTCCCCACCTTTTCCGTCTTATTTACTTTCCG
>NW_007436708.1:0-435 GCF_000475195.1 Diaphorina citri
AGATTGTGGACCAAAATTTTCAAAAATTTCGCCTGCGGCGCTCTAATTTATTTTGCTCACTTTAGCGTTCAGCTAAAACTAGGATAAGAAAATATCTAGCAAAATTTTCAAAAATTTCGCCTGCGGCACTCTATTTTATTTTGCTCACTTTAGAGTTCAGCGAAAATTAGGATAAGAAAATATCTACGAATTAGGTACGTCAAAAATTAACTTGTGACAAAGCATAAGGCACATATCTACCTACTTTTTGAAAAATTTCGCCTGAGGCGCTGAAAATTTTAAGTTCGATCAGCCCAAACTGGGGGCCCCGCGCCTTTGAAACTGCCCCGGGCCCCGCGGGGGGCTAATCCGGCCCTGCTGATCTCAGGACAACTTTCAGTACCTATATGGTGTCGATCAATCGTGTCGACAAGGTAAGTTATAGAGTCAGAGTGT
>NW_007436709.1:0-435 GCF_000475195.1 Diaphorina citri
TAAAAACCATATATTCGCTGCGAAAAATGAGGTCAACGCGGTTTCATATGTCGAAAACAATAAGCGAATATATATAAAAAAAAAGAAAGAAAAAATCTGGTGTGAATATCACACGACTTTCTAATGCCAATGAATGATGCTTATTTGGGCGTCCTTCTACCCCAACTTTTACAATATCTCTAACGGTTTAGTCGGTCTAGCTGATAACCGCAAAAAAGCGGTCGAAGTACCGCCAACCGCAGCACCTATCTCGATCAAATCCTTGTCACATTTGTAAACTACATACCAAATTCCAAGTCTCTAGCTCGCACCGTTCTCGACATATTATTAAATTACCCCGAAAACCGCCAAAAAGCGGCCAAAATACCGCCAAGCGTTGCACCGATCTTAAACAAAAGTGTCGCATCATTGTCACATTTGACTGCTGCATACCAA
>NW_007436710.1:0-435 GCF_000475195.1 Diaphorina citri
CAGTGTGTGCAATGTGAATGAGTGAATGGATCTTGATTTTATAATATAAGAAAGATATAGGTAATTATGTTGTGTTGTTGTGTCTGTTTAGTCCAGCTGGTCTTGTACTTATGAGTTAAACTAATGAGGAAAATACAGACCTGAATGCATTACTCTAAATAGGTAATGGGGCCTCTTTGAATATTTCTACAGGGTATCCAAGAAAATACTATGAACTTTATTAGGAGCTGAAGTTTTGGAGTTCTCAGGAAAACTTTACTTCATCCTATCTGAATATTTTATTATTTTTTTTATTTTTTTTTAAAGGACATGTGTAATGAAAAGTTCCCATGATTTTACACATTTTAAACTGGAACATTTTTAAATCAATTCTTTTAAGGTGTTACCAAGAGTTGTAGCTCAGATTGGGTGCAATTGGGGACCCCTTAAGTATTT
>NW_007436711.1:0-435 GCF_000475195.1 Diaphorina citri
TCTTGTTTGTGCCTCTCCTTTGATAGTCTATGGGCTGAATAGTGTCTAAATAGGAACCCTGGAACACGAATTTTATTGAATTACTAAGGATAGGTAGATACTTAATTTTATAACGTCTATATCTATGTAGGTATCTATTATTTTTACTTGTTGAGTTTTCATTAGTGACCAAACGGGTGTCAAAGTATGTTACCTACCCTCTTGTGATACAAAGTCCTGTATCACTTGTAATGCAGTTAGCTAGATATTTGTAATATTTGTAGCTTTTGAGACACAAGAATCCCCGGAGTTTTTATCAAAAACACTACTAGACTATTCATGAGGACATTCCTACATGTCAGGAGTGTCCAAACTGTCACAATATAATCCTGTCATCCTTCTCTCTTCGCTTCAGGAACGATAAGACCTTCGCTGCAGTTACAGTTCCCTCCATCC
>NW_007436712.1:0-435 GCF_000475195.1 Diaphorina citri
CAAACCTCAGAGTCACAACTGCAAGATCAGCAGCCGTCACCGCTGGATCAGCAGCCGCCTCCACCGGATGAGCAATCGCCACTGCTAGGTCAGCAGCCACCACCATCAAGTCAGCAGTCACCGTCAGGTCAACAGCTAGTGCTAGATGCGCCAAACCTGTCCAAAAAGCAGAGAAAACGGCGAAATCAGGCAAACCGACAGCGGCAGCAGGGAAACCAGCAGCAAAACCAACGGCAGCAGCAGGGAAACCAGCAGCAAAACCGACAGCGGCAGGGAAACCAGCAGCAAAACCAACGGCAGCAGCAGCAGGGAAACCAGCAGCAAAACCGACAGCGGCAGCAGCAGGGAAACCAGCAGCAGCGGCAGGGAAACCAGCAGCAGCAGGCATCATCCACGTCTGAGCGCACAAATGTCGGTATCGTTACTATTCTAGGT
>NW_007436713.1:0-435 GCF_000475195.1 Diaphorina citri
CTCCCACAGGGCCGTAGATATTTTATTTTCCGTCTTCTACTATGGGGTGGACTCCGGCGAAAATTTGAAGACGAAAAATTCTCGTATTTTTACGAGACGAGGCGAAATCCACATCTCGTTTCGTCCTTTTCAAGAATTCCTCCGTTTCAAATGTGCATCACCATACATAGGTATATGAGAGACAAAAGCTTTCTGTCTACAGGTGTTGATTGTTGAATGGTGGGAGGAATATTTTCCCCCTTCCCTTAAATTCAACGGTTGATTCGTATTCTTCAATCTAATTTATTTCAGGAGTCCCTTATGTGTTTTTCTCCCTTTCTCCATGTGTTTTTATCCCCTTTCCTGTGTGTTTTTCCCCCCTTTCCTGTGTGTTTTTTCCCTCAGTTTCCCTAAAAATTTCAACCCCATCCCCCCAAAAGAAGTTTTTACACATTT
>NW_007436714.1:0-435 GCF_000475195.1 Diaphorina citri
CGGGGGGGTTTTGATTTTTTTTTTTTTTTTTTTTTTTTTTGATATTCACGGGAATAATCCTATTTTTACATTTTTTTTATTGGAAAAGTACAATAAAATGCAAAAAAATAACAATAAAAATATTAAAGATTAAAAAGAAATTAATACCTATAGGGCAGACTTTGTGAGTCCCTTATATCCCTATAAGGGCCATCGGCTTTAATAAAGGTCCCTTGGTCACTGCGATCTTTCTTAAATCTTTTGTGTCATAATAAACCCTTACAGGAATCCCTAAGAAAAGAATTACATAATCTAACTCGATAACATTGGTAAGAGATCTTCCTTGGACAAAGCAAACCTTGGATTCTTTAGGGCATCAGGTTTACACTCTGAAGGCTCCGGATTCTTAAAGAGAGAAGCAGGACAAGCTAAGAGAAAGCCAGGTTCGATTCCCAC
>NW_007436715.1:0-435 GCF_000475195.1 Diaphorina citri
CAGAGAACAATAGGGAATTGCATTTTGACTTATTAGTTCCTTATAAGTTGACATCGTATTAATAAAACAAACAAAAAAATGATCCGCTTAACTCTTCATGTTCGAAGGGCAAATGAAATAGACCAGGAAAATTGGACTTTTTCTGTGGGGAAAAAAATCATATAACAAGCCAATTTCTTCGGTAAAAGTTTTGTTATGCGACCCTAAATCACACCTTAAAATTCCCTTAAAATCCCCTGTACCCTTCATTAATGAATGATAAATGGACTATTGTGTGGAAGGTAATCAATCACAAGCCGAGGTTAACAATTATGTGCCCACATGAACCACCTTCGATCATTGTAGATACTACCTGTCCTGTAGGATGGTCATTTTCTTGGACTCAATTACTTTGCCACAAATTGGATTCAAACAGCGGTCTTCTCGCTTATGAAT
>NW_007436716.1:0-435 GCF_000475195.1 Diaphorina citri
GAAACCGCCATGAAAACAAACTACGACTAGGTTTTATTCTTTCAACACAATCAGTGTCATAACCTATCAGTGCTAACACTCGAGATTGTTGACTCTAAAGCTCTTTCATAATGATACCATTAGCATTGACATTTTTCACGAGAAGACACTTAATGTAAAAACGTGTGATTTTACCACAACTGTTATTTACGCCACCTTATTTGCATTGTCTGAAGAGTCTAAACAAATACGTTTAAGTTGAGGTATAAATAATTCGAATGCCAGATACCTACATATACATGGATAATGGTGCTATAGAGGTGATACAATACATTCAGATATAGGTATTAACCTTCAAAAGAATCTTCTTCTTGTTCATAGCGATTGGTAAAAATTGAGCGTGTGGGCTAACACGGGGGATTTACTTTTATAGCATAATGAGGTATTTTTTGGTAA
>NW_007436717.1:0-435 GCF_000475195.1 Diaphorina citri
CCACAGAATGTATGCAGAGGTTTTAATTTAAGATACATAACAGATTTAACTCATGATCTACATAGATAAATTATATTTTCTTCGGAATTTCCCCTCTTTTGGCGTGAAAGTGCCTGTACTAAATCATAGGAAATCCAAATGGCGCTTCATCAGAATCGGTTCCGTTTCCGAAAGGAAAATACACCTATTTATGAACCTACATCTCCCCTCATATTTTGAACACTGTTGTTTAGAGATTCCCCCTGTTCTATTTCACTAAAAGTGTCCTGTTCTCATGATCCTATTGTATTTCAGATCGCAGTATTCCTGGGACCCGTTCTCATGGTGCTGTTCTCAGTGTTCGGGTTCGCTATCCGGTTCAACGACATCCCGGCCTTTTTCCTCCCCATCCACTACTTTTCCTTCATCCGCGCCACGTTCCAGTCTCTGGTATTC
>NW_007436718.1:0-435 GCF_000475195.1 Diaphorina citri
AATTATACTAATTCATAATTTACGAATCAGGAAACGAGCCATAGGCCGGGTATACACGATTGTTTTGTACGATCTGGGCTGCTTTGCTGAAAGCATTTTTCACAAATTAGGCAATGGTTTTAATAGGTTTTTTCTCAAAATACCTATTACATGTCATATTATAACCTTTGAAAAGTGCAAAGTTATATATATGGAGTCCCGTGATATATTGGAAGCGGACGACTTTGAGTAACGCGTTGTCGCTTGTAATACCAAACTTATGAAAATGATAGAGATTCTATGGGAGTCTCTATCATTTTCATAGGATTGGTTTTGCAAATTTGCAGGTAACTACCTAACTACGCCCTACTAAAAGTTGCGCAATGTGCCGCAGTCCAAACTGGCGTAAAATTTGTGTATTGCATGAGTACCAGGGAAACCTGTCCAATTTCTCGT
>NW_007436719.1:0-435 GCF_000475195.1 Diaphorina citri
AAGGAATAGAGAGGGAAGAAAGAATAAGGGAGAGGGAATGAAGAAAGAGGGAAGACAGAAGAGAGAGAGAGAGAGAGAGAGAGAGAGAGAAGAGAAAAGGGAGGGAGGGAGAGAGAGAGAGAGTTATTGAGCACAAATGAGGTTACCGTTGACATTTTTGAAGTGTTCAATATTGGAAAAAGAGTAAAAATGAGTTTGGAGAAAAAAGCAAAATAAAGAGTTTGAAAAATTGAGAAAAAAATTCGAAAAGGAAGGAGAGATGAAAGGAGAAAAGGAACTTTCTTTAATAAGAGAGAGAGAGAGGAGAGAGAGGAGAGAGAGAGAGAGAGAGAGAGAGAGAGATAAAGAAGAGAGTGATAATTGCTTATCTTTGTTGTAATAATTTTCTGCAATATTTATTTGTAAAAATAAAACAAAAAGTATTTTTAAAAAAAA
>NW_007436720.1:0-435 GCF_000475195.1 Diaphorina citri
TGGAAAAACAAACATACCTTCTCCAGCAACTATCATGGAATTGATGCTGGGTTCCAAATAGCTCATATTTGTGGCAAACTCTTCCTTCAGTAACATGCTTTCGATTCTCAGTTTGTAGCTGAAACAAAAATAATGGTCAAAGCAATGTTATACTTGATCGTCAAAAGGCGTCCTTTGGCCTTTTGGCAAAAAGGTTCCAAAAGCAAAGTAAGGGTACAAATCTTGATGGAAGACTCAGTAACTTTGTGAAGATCCATGAAATATTGAAAGGAAAAGGAAAGGAACCGAAAGTGAAGAGTAATAGTTATCATTTCCTTTCAACAAGACTACAAATATTATTAAAGCAAAAGGGTAATAGAAAGTAAAAATGAAATAAGGAAATTAAAAAGTACCTACTACCTAGACTTTGATAGAACACAACATGTAGTGTAGTAG
>NW_007436721.1:0-435 GCF_000475195.1 Diaphorina citri
TGAGAATTCGTAATTGCTTGCCTTGGATTGACATAACGCTATGGAGCTCTATTTTCTCAAACACTCCCTCCCTAGATATAACTTTCACTTCTTTTATAAATACAATAGCTATAAGAATAAAATGGTCTGATTTCATTAACCCATACCTACCTTACTCTTTTGATATAGGATGAGAACTTATACCTACGGATTACTTACTAGTAATAGGAAGTACCTACACGTAACCAAATTCTGAAGTATAGGTACAGATAGGTCTCAACCTACATAAATTTTATTTTACACTGTACATCCTTAATGCATGGCCGTTCATGTCACTCATCTATTTAGTGGTCTTGCTTGGCGTAGCTTAACAAAAAGGAACCGGAAAATAGCCTATAACCTTCACGGGAGTGCAAGCAATAAGTTCACAAAGTTTCATAGCAATCGGATGAGCGG
>NW_007436722.1:0-435 GCF_000475195.1 Diaphorina citri
TACTGTTGCTACCCATGCATCATTTTGATCTGCTCCTCTGTTTCGCTAGCATTGAGAAGTTGGCCACTACTCTCATCCGAGTCTCACAAGTGAAGCACTCCAATGAGAACGAACCACCACCAGGTAACACAGACAGACAGGCTCTATACTCGCATGGTCTGTGTCCTAGCATGCCCATCCCGTAGTATCTCCCTCATCAGATAGATGAGAAGAAACACAATAGGTACTTTACTTCCATTTCATGCAGGTGCTGAGTCAACACAAGAACACCAGAAAGAAACCAAAATAAATAATTGCAATCGAAATACGAGTGCAATTTTTTTCGTCAATTGTGGCAATTGATCCTGTGACCTTTGTATGACCAGCGAGCGCGTTATCCCTGGGTTTAAAGCCCGCCCCTCATGTTCAGACCCAGGTCTGTCAGACTGTCGGGAT
>NW_007436723.1:0-435 GCF_000475195.1 Diaphorina citri
CCGATCCACACCCCAAAGGAAGAAAAGGACAACGCCGGCATCAAAGTAAGAGTGAAGAAACACACCAGGTGAGTGGTAATCCTCCCCCTCTTCACCTTGCTATCCCCTACATAAGCTATGATATTGTTTCGGTCAACGAGTACAATGGTAGATCGGTACATATGTATTTATACACTTATATCCCTGGAGTAACATTCGGTCGTCACCCTTGGAAGTTCCCTCTTCAGGGGCCACAAAAAAGGCTTTTGGTAGTCACACCGTTCCCATTGTAAAATTCAAACATAGGTAAATAAGTAAAATATTCAAAATATTCCATTCATAATTCTGTGCCTGTTTGATATTTTTCCAAAACACTCATTTTTTGTTCGTTATCACTTTCCTTGGCGATGCGCTGTTTGGGCCTCGTTCTGGGGTTATCAGTTTTCCAATACAAAG
>NW_007436724.1:0-435 GCF_000475195.1 Diaphorina citri
TGTTTTCAAATACTTTATTTTATTTTTTACAAATAAATAATGCAGAAAATTAATACATCAAAGATAAACAAGAAAATAAAGAAGGGTGGTATCTTCATTAATTTTCTTTGTGAAAATCTTAGTTTAATCTTAATTTGCCAGCTTAGTTAGCTTGGAGGGTAGCGCGTCTGCCTTGTAAGCGCTAGGTCGCGGGTTCGATTCCCGCCCGGGTTGGATTTTATCCAGTACGGATAAGGTTCGTTCTCGGACCGGCTGACTTTCTCCTATCTTGTCTTCCTTCTCTGTTAGATTTCGGGACGATAAGACCTTGGCAGTTACAGTTCCCTCTATCTAACCTCTTTAAGAAGGACAGTTCTTTGTGTTTTTGATTAGGTAATTTTCTTCAAAAAAATTCGACGCTCAATTTTTTTTTTTTTTTTTTTTTTTTTTTTTTTT
>NW_007436725.1:0-435 GCF_000475195.1 Diaphorina citri
TTGCTTTGCTGAATAATGATGGAGGGTTGTTAAGGATTTATATTTGTTTTGATTGAAAAGCTAACAAAATTTAGTTGAAGCAAGATTTTTTTCCCTCTGAAATACCCAAATTCCCCTTATTTGTGCATTTGTGGGCATACTTATTAGCCGAGCTAAATATTCCAAGGTCGATCAATCATTTTCCCCTACTAGTGGACACTGCCTATAAGTCTATAACCTGTCAAAAGCTCCCTGAGGTTCTTTTTCGAGGATCTTTTATCTAACAAAGGCCACTGGGGACTTTCGTATGAGTCTACTCCTTTGGCAAAAGATACCAGATAGTTATGAATCACGGACTAAACTACAAACTTGTTATAATTGATCAGTCCAGGCATGACTGTTGACTACCACGATGTTTTGTTTCCCCTGCGGCGCGGTGATATTGTCCAAACAATA
>NW_007436726.1:0-435 GCF_000475195.1 Diaphorina citri
TTCTCCATGATGAATTTGAGTATGTGTTTGATATCATCTGGTTGACCTGATATCAGACAAACTCTGTCAGAGGTACCTGAAATAGAAGAGAATAAATTTAATAGAATACATCTTTCATTACGTACCCAGTAACTCTTGGATAACTACTTTCAAAAAAAAATCAAATTTGTGGCTTAGCCCGTTTGTGTTCTGAGGGAAGATATGTTTCATGGAAACGTTTAAAAAAAGAGGTTTGATAGAGGGAACTGTAACTGCCAAGGTCTTATCGTCCTGAAATCGAAGAGAGAAGAAGGATAGGAGACTGCCAGCCGTTCCGAGAACGAACATTATCCCAACAGGATAAAATCCGTCCCGGGCGGGAATCGAACCCGTGACCTAGCGCTTAGAAGGCAGACGCGCTACCTTCCAAGCTAACTAGGCTGGCATATGGAGAGG
>NW_007436727.1:0-435 GCF_000475195.1 Diaphorina citri
GATGAGTGACATGAACGGCCATGCCTTAAGGATTTACTAGCAGAAATCCGGAGCGAAGCGACGGGTTTCGGCTAGTTTATAATACATACATTTACTTTTTTTTTTAAGTTGAAACTATCGAGCTGAAAGCAATGAAATAACTACCTAAATACCTACAATGATTCATCAAACACCAATGACTCATCGTGTATGCCTAAGGTTCATTGAAATAGATAGGGATCGGAGTGACCGCTATATAAAATCCTCAATGTTTTGCCTCAGGCAAGACCCGACTATAAATTGAGAGAATAGGGAACATTTTATTTTAATTGCTCCAAATCTTTTTTAATGGTATACTTAGGTAGGTAAGTAGGTATACCTTACCTGTCTATTTAAGTTTATAGGTATGCGTATCAGCAATATTAACATCCGATAGTAGTCTATAACAGATAGGGT
>NW_007436728.1:0-435 GCF_000475195.1 Diaphorina citri
TCTTTACATACAGAGGCGTAGTTTCCGAAATATTGTAGACCTTAAGCTCCTGACAGCTGACAGTCCTGAGTCCTTTCATCGAGTATATTGAACAGAAAATTCAGAGCGCTTTTTGTTTTTGTTAAATTTCTTCTTCAAGAGGTTAGATGGAGGGAACTGTAACTGCTGAGGTCTTATCGTCCCGAAATCGAAGAAAGAAGGAAGACAGGATAGGAGAAAGCAAGCCGTTCCGAGAACGAACATTATCCGTGGGAATCGGGTGAGAATCGCATCCGCGGCCTAGCGCTTACAAGGCATACGCGCTACCCACCAAGCTAACTAGGCTGGCGCAGATTGTTTTAGTTTAGTCTCGGGGATTTTTCAACACTGTAGGTAGGTAGCCTAAAATGTCCCTGTGTCGAGTATCTCTTTTTTTGCAGGTTGCAGGGCTGAGAT
>NW_007436729.1:0-435 GCF_000475195.1 Diaphorina citri
TTTATTTGAATATTCTTCTTGTTTACATAAAAGCATGGAACAAACTCATTACTGATACTCATTACCTTTGAACCTTACCCATTCTGTTTATATCCTCATAACTGCATTAAACTTTGAAGACAAGGAACGTAAGTCAAACGGTCAGCGAAAGATGTGTCAAATCAATTTATTATTTATGACCAAAACCGAGAGGCCTAGAAACAATAATTCGATTTAGAAGACTAAAGACTACCTACTAGTTACTTACTAGTACCTCCGTGAAGTCTATGTACTTGTCCTCCGTGGATCAGGGCTGAATAGCATACTGGGCCACTTGGTCCAAACTTCAAATTAAAAGGATCAATCACTTGATTCAAACAAAGACAGATTCTACAACCTCGGTGATGTAGTGGACTTCGGATCTAGATGTCGGTGGTATGAGTCCAAGTCAAGACA
>NW_007436730.1:0-435 GCF_000475195.1 Diaphorina citri
TTACCCTATTGTTATGGGCTTGTTCAATACTTACCCTATTGTTATGGGCTTGTTCAATACTTACCCTATTGTTATGGGTTTGTTTAATACTTACCCTATTGTTATGGGCTTGTTCAATACTTACCCTATTGTTATGGGCTTGTTTAATACGTACCCTATTGTTATGGGCTCGTTTAATACTTACCCTATTGTTAAGGGCTTGTTCAATACTTACCCTATTGTTATGGGCTTGTTCAATACTTACCCTACTGTTATGGGCTTGTTCAATATTTACCCTACTGTTATGGGCTTGTTCAATACTTACCCTATTGTTATGGGCTTGTTCAATACTTACCCTACTGTTATGGGCTTGTTTAATACTTACCCTATTGTTATGGGCTTGTTCAATACTTACCCTATTGTTATGGGCTTGTTCATTAGGAACTAGGATGGACT
>NW_007436731.1:0-435 GCF_000475195.1 Diaphorina citri
CAGTATTTCTAATACAACCCCCTCTAGTGATCATAATGTTAAGTATCCACAACCATTAGGAATCGAATCTCTTCCCAATCCCAAAGTCCTACCAGAAAGATTATCTTCCACTGAAACTCATTGTTGCCATAGTAACCAAGAATCTCAACCAAGTGATAATGTTGCCAATAGATCTGACAGTAGACTAGACGAAATAGAGACAAGGGTCACCCCCAGCCATACAGCCAGTGGATGTAGAAACAAAACTTATTGCGGAGAAAGTGCTAGTCTGAGTAACATTGAAACGTTAAGCCCCTACGTGAGAACAAATGAATTCATCAATGAAATCCTCAAGAGTCCTGTACGTCCTGGACCTTGTGTAGTTCCTTATGAAGATCAAGTGGAGTGTGGTATATCAGGTGAGCTTACAACTTTTGTTCTATTCACTCTTGTTCC
>NW_007436732.1:0-435 GCF_000475195.1 Diaphorina citri
GAATCCATGTTGTTACTACATAGGTATTTTATAAATTTATACTTCTAGATAGTATCTTCGCACTGAGGAAAGAAATTGTGACAGGGTGCCACACGTTTAGGGTGAAAGAACTCTATTATCGGGTTACTTCCCCGATTTAGGCTGTTGGAATGCTATATTAAAGTGTCGAGCTTCCCGATATAGCGTTCAATATTAGAGTGCCGGAACCCAGTCACCCGATTGGGCTGCCGGCGCCCTAGTTTTTTTCTCAGTGTAGATAGTATCTTCGGTAAGTGGTAAGTAGGGTGCGAGAAAGAAATCCGTAGAGACTAAGTGCGCAGTCACAACGACGACCATAAACCATAGACCATTGACCCTCACCAAGACCATCGACCATCGCAGAAAAAAATACTCAGCTCAATTTCTGGATTTTCTAAGAGGCGAGGGTCGATACTA
>NW_007436733.1:0-435 GCF_000475195.1 Diaphorina citri
GCATTTCCGAAGACAACATTGTTCCGGAAATAAGAAACTATTGTAAGAACTCGAATCCGCTTCATGTGTAGGTACATAGTTGAACAGCCCTAGAATTTTAGCAACCAAGAGCAAATGCACGAGTATTATTATCATGATGAAGGTACTTATTGTATAGCTATAGAGAAAAGACCGATGAGATTAGATCTATCATATCTCGAGACTTTACTGTTGGGATTGGGACCTCCTTATGACTGCAGCCACATTTTGAATTAAACTTGGGGTGTTTTTAAGTGAGTTTTCGGAACATGTCATCGTTACCCATGTAACATTCTAATACTCTTGGTGGAGGTGTCAAAGTTACCATGCATATTGGTGGAGATGTCAAAATTACCCCATGCATATTGGTGGAGATGTCAAAATTACTCCATGCATATTGGTGGAGATGTCAAAATT
>NW_007436734.1:0-435 GCF_000475195.1 Diaphorina citri
TGCATGGGGCGGAAGACATAGGATGTGAATATTGTTCTCACGTGCAATTCTTATTACATCTAAGTTTTGCTTAGATATGAGTGCTGTGCCCATCGAGCAATAACAGAGTAGCAGCAGCTTTTGAGGGTTTTACAAAGGAAACAAAATGTTCAATCCACTGGGTAAAAATATTCAACTGCACCCAGCCACTTGGATGACATACTCCCACAGACCCAGGGGGTGCACCATTCATGAGTGTTCCAAGCATATTTTTCCTTGGAAAAATTACCAGTGGTGGCACGAAGTCCCACTTGCACTCATGCAGGGGATCACAGTAACCAGAGATCCTCTTTCTGCGGAAGTTAATGAGCCAATTTGTTTTTTTTTTCCCCTTCAGTGCAATAACTTCAGTCATCTTGCTTTCGACGATAGTCAGACCTGTTTCGTCAACATTGA
>NW_007436735.1:0-435 GCF_000475195.1 Diaphorina citri
TTTTTCGTGTCTGCTGAAAATGCTGGATCTCAATTCCTTCAACCTTCTCTCAATTTCACCTTGGCAATGTTTTTCCTTCTCAAATTAATACCTAAAATACGGTACCTATTATTAACATGAAAATAAAAGGAAAACATTGCCAAGTTGAAATCGTGAGATTACATTGAAAATTGACGGAGTTATGATAGGGGTAAAAATGCGTCGAAATGTTTCGTGTAATACACACACTGGCGTGCTCAGGCCGGAACTTGGCCTGGCGCACTACCGTGCGCCTAGATTGCAACATCTTCCTCTAATCTCCAACTATTACTGATTACAGTGATCAGTGATTTGATTACTCTACAAGTCTACATAATGTATTGGTTTAGTTTCTTTACAATCAGTTACTTACCATCACTAACTTCACGCCTCTTCCTTTCGAATAGTTTCTCGACA
>NW_007436736.1:0-435 GCF_000475195.1 Diaphorina citri
GGGGACACTAGGTCACCCATTGTGGTACACACCATGGACAAATGTGCTTAACTTTGTCTCTGTCTGTTTAAATTTTTCCTAAACTGTCTGGTGTTCTCTTGTTGACCCCAGCACCTTAATGGGAAATTATTGTCTCTTTTCGCTCATCTGTTGAGGAATATTCAACGACACAGACCACACGAGTCTAATAATGTACTTAGCAGTTACATATCCTTTCAAGTTATTCTTTTTCTAAAGTCCTATTTTCCACATATATTTTATTTTGTTTCAGACAACAACAACAACAACAACAACAACAACAACAACAACAACAACAACAACAACAACAACAACAACAACAACAATCTCCCCGGTCAGCCCCGGAGTCTTCTCAAAATCCCACGCAACAATTCAGTCACCCTCTCTCCCCTTCCCCTCCCTGACCCCACCACCTCC
>NW_007436737.1:0-435 GCF_000475195.1 Diaphorina citri
GTTGATAGAAAAGACCTTGTTGTATCTTTTATTTTGTTTTTCAGTGACATTTTTAAAGATAATTAATAAAGATTTCACCAGTCTGGCTGGGAAACTTTAAACAGGGAGGATACCAGCCTGAAAATTCCTTTTCTAAAGAAACAGCTAAGGTTGAATGCGAAGGGCATCCACTCTTACAATTTTTGTAGCCAAAACCAAACGTTAGCACAAAGCAATCGTACCCTGGGCTGATTGAGAGGCTGTCGAAAAAACGCCGACATTGTCTGAACACGGGAAAAGACGAAGAGATTTAACCCAGCAGAAGGCCACTATCAGTCTATCATGCTTGTGGTCAAATTCTCAAGAGGTTAAAATTCCACTTCGACTGGAATTGAACCCAAGTCCTTCTCATAAACGGTCAAGAGCCTTGTTAATATCTCCTCTTTAAATAAAACT
>NW_007436738.1:0-435 GCF_000475195.1 Diaphorina citri
AGAGAAAAGGAAGACAGGATAGGAGAAAGCCAGCTGTTCCGAGAACGAACATTATCCCATCAGGATAAAATCCGCCCCCATAGGCGGTTCTTGCCTAAATTCTTGGGGGGGCTTGATTTTGAAGGTACACCTTCAAAATTTTGATTTAGCTTTATGTAAAAAATCTGGTGTGAACATCACACGACTTTCCTTATCCTATTGAATGATGCTTATTTGAGTATTATTTTATCCTAACTTTTACCATAATATGGTTAGAGATATTATCTCTAACCGTTTAGTAGCTGAAAACCGCCAAAAAACGGTCGAAATCCGTCCAAAAGCGGTCAAAATACCGCCAAGCGCAGCACCTATCTTAAATGTTGCATCCTTGTCACATTTGTGAACTACATACCAAATTTCAAGTCTTTAGCTCATACCGTTCCCGAGATATTGTTA
>NW_007436739.1:0-435 GCF_000475195.1 Diaphorina citri
GAGTACACACGCCCGCCCAGTGAAAAGAGAGTTATTGTGTATTTAATTGAGAAACAACAAATGGTGAAAACAAACTTGCGAAAAATTTTAATATCCAAGTACCTATATATATAGTGTATACGGCTATACGGTGTTCCTCAAATCAGGGCCAAATGAACGGATATTATCCTGAACGGACAGTATTTGTTCTCGGAACGGCTCGCTTTCTCTTACCCTGTCTTCCTTCTCTCTTCGATTTCGGGACGATAAGACCTTAGCCGTTACAGTTCCCTCTATCAAACCCTTGTCACATTTGACATCTACATACCAAATTTCAAGTCTCTAGCTCTTACCGTTCTCGAGATAATTTGTTTAATTCGCGAACATAATCGCGAAATCCGCGAACATAATCGCGAAATCCGCGAACATAATCGCCAAATCAGCGAACATAATCGC
>NW_007436740.1:0-435 GCF_000475195.1 Diaphorina citri
TATCAATTTCGTCTGTTGTTTTGATTCTTTGGATGGCGCCCCGACGGTTCTATCTTGATCCATTATAATGTTTGGCCGCTCTATTGTTCAATTTATCATGAAATAACATTACACACGCCATGATGGAATGCTACATATAACGAGATGTTGTATACAGTGTGTATCTACATATACAGTGTTTGAATGCGGAGAACTCATTTCGTATGATTTTATCTAAGACAGGGATTTCCTACTGTGGGCCACATGCTACATTGATATTAGGTACTTCGCAGGCAAATCCAGGATTATATTGATGGGATAGGGGGTGAATGTTCCTTTTTCGGAGTCCACCCTATAGTAAAAGAGCAAAAATCAAGCCGTAGGGGGCTCACCTTGGCGGGCCACAGAATTGGTCTGGCGGACCACATGGAAATAAGTTATATAGGAACTATAGCA
>NW_007436741.1:0-435 GCF_000475195.1 Diaphorina citri
GTATACTCCGGAGTTTAACAAAAACAGGAGAAGTTATATGAGATGTAGAAGAGAGGAGAGAAAAGAGGATAAAAAGAAAGAGGAATGGAAGCAGGAATACCTATTGGAAGAAATAGAGAAAAATTAGAGGAAAAAGAACTAGGAGGAGGAGGAGAAAGGACAAAGGAAGAGAAGAAAGAAATAGAAGCAGGAATATTTGAGAGGAATAGAAACAGAAAAAGAGGTGGACAAGAAGGAAGAGGAAGAAAAGCAAGAAGGGTAGGAAGAAAAAGACGGAGGAGTAGAAGAAAGGAAAGAAGCAAGAATCTTTGGGAGGAATAGGTTAAGAAAAAGAGGAGGAGAAAGAGAACGAAGAAAAGAGGAAGCATTAGGAGGAACAGAAAAGAAAAAGAGAAGGAGGAGGAAGAAGAGAATGATAATCTAATCGGTAGAATA
>NW_007436742.1:0-435 GCF_000475195.1 Diaphorina citri
CTAATTAGAAATCATCAAAGTTCATCTCAATGTTTCATCTGCCAAAACCAAACCAGTTTTTTAATTTACGTTTTTTTTTTTCTTCTTTGGTACATCAATACGCTTATCCACAACGCTTTCCTGAACTTTTTTTGCTCAGTGAATTTTGCCTGCGATAAGATATGTTGTTAATGTTACAGGAACATTTAGGGAGTTGTGAGAATGATTAGACCCTATAATTTCTTGACATTTAGGTATAGGGTGAACCTCAATTCCGATTTTACCATATCGGTTATTTCCCAGAAGTCCCAATGTCTGGAACACCCTGTATATGAACTAATCTGATCCTAATAATGATGAAGGTAGAACAGAATTACAAAATCTCATTCTACCAATCCTATTCAATTTCCTCTTGCAGTATATTCCTTTCATCATGGGAACCCATTTTGGCTTAGG
>NW_007436743.1:0-435 GCF_000475195.1 Diaphorina citri
GAGAGAAGGAGGAAGGGAAATGGAGAAAAACCTCTCCATCGTAAATCCTTTGTATTTAAATTAAAAAACGCCATGTTTCTTGCATTATGTGAGTGTCGCGTGTGTGAGAGAGAGAGGGAGATGGAAAGAGAGAGAGAGAGAGAAAGAAAGAGAAGAAGAGAGAGGAAGAGGGAAAGAGAGAGAGAGAGGCGGGAGAGAGAGAAAGATGGGCAGAGATTATGTTTGTGATGAGAGTGCGTAGTATGTTTAGTTTAAATTCATGTGTTTCAATGTCAGTTTCACCAAATTCTCTACCTTTGTAGATAAAACATGAGCTAAACTTAACAATGTTACAAAAAAAAAAATAAAATATGTACCTACCTACAAAATATCCGAGTTAAAGAACTTATTTCGCTTTTAAATTTAATGAACCTCGAAATAAATCCTTGGTAAACA
>NW_007436744.1:0-435 GCF_000475195.1 Diaphorina citri
AAAAAAAAAATGTGAGAGGAAAAATGCAGAATCTTGATTTTATTTATTTTATGTCTCGCCATCTCGTCAATATTACCTCAGTTAACTCTGCATGGTAGCCCAACAACAGACTACTGATAAGGGCTGAGTATGAAGGTTGCAAAAAGGTACTCATAGTTCACCGTATTACTTACTAAAATTTACAGCACAGTAAAAAATTAAACGACTAAACACTAAAACCTTCGAGGCTTTCAGCTGTATTATTCCGTTGTCGAGCTTGACACCTAAAAAATATAAAATCCCATGATCTGGGATTAAATCTCCAACTGTCTGCTCCCTTCTCCTAATCTCGTCTTCTCCTAATCTCGTGCTGGGTCTTCGTGTTGACCCAGCACCTAATTGGGAAGTATTGTGTCTCTTCTCGCCCATCTGATGAGAGGCATACTACGGGATGGG
>NW_007436745.1:0-435 GCF_000475195.1 Diaphorina citri
AATAATTAGAAGCGCTGATAACGCCTGATAAGGGTGTGAATGAATGGGGGAGATTGAGAAATTAATGAGATCACTAATTTTTTTTTTTTTTTAATTTTCAAATTTTGTTAATTTGTTTACATTTTTGATGAAAGTAGGGGAAATCAATAATTATACGGATGGCTGTGTTCTCACACTAGGCGTATTTTTATTGATTTGATTACACAATGGGAGGGTGGTAGGCGTATTTTGCTCTTTTGAATTTAGATCTTCATTGAACGTCTTGATTTCTTGATTGATATCTCAGTAACTTTGTGAAGGTCCATGTTGAACCTTGCAAAGTTTTTTGTGGACGGTGGAACGAAAAATAAGAGGAATAAAAAATTCCAAGTGCTTCCTCGTCACTCAGTAGTCTGAGTACCTACCCCTACCTATTGAACTTCCTTTTCTGTTAAA
>NW_007436746.1:0-435 GCF_000475195.1 Diaphorina citri
TAATAATAATAAAAATAATAAAAATAATAAAAAATAAAAATATTAAATAAAAGAATCTAAGAAATACAAAGTGTAGGAAAAAAACTTCGTCTCTTCAAGGAATTGAACCCGGGTCCTTCAGCGTGCAGGTTAGAGTGGGTAAGCACTCAACTGCCATGTTGCTCAGATCATTTGGAATAATTTTATTTATGATCATACAAACTTCCAAGAAAAAATATTTGCCACCGCAAAAAAGTAGGCTTGAATTTTTGTAAAGTAAAAAATAACAACCATACTTCCAGAGCTTAAGGAATCATAAAATGTTTTGGGCTCCCCAATTTATGTCCCTCGTATACCGTACCATTAAAAAAAGAGCATAAAAAAACAATTTTGACAGAAATGGGTTTCTAAATTGTATAGGGAGAAAAGCACTATGATGACAGATTGGAAAATTTT
>NW_007436747.1:0-435 GCF_000475195.1 Diaphorina citri
ACTGATACTCTAGAACTACGTACCAACTCTGCTCCTTGTCCCCTGGAACTACCATCTCTACCTACCAAGGTAAATACTATAGCCTAGCCTAGCCTAGCCACGTCTAACATGGAACTAACTGATACTCTAGAACTACGTACCAACTCTGCCCCTTGTCCCCTGGAACTACCATCTCTACCTACCAAGGTAAATACTATAACCTAGCCTAGCCTAGCCACGTCTAACATGGAACTAACTGATACTCTAGAACTACGTACCAACTCTGCTCCTTGTCCCCTGGAACTACCATCTCTACCTACCAAGGTAAGAACTCTAAGCGGGAAGGAATCTCGCGACTACTTCGCCTTTTCCCGTACTGACGGGGTCGGCGTTTTTCGTCAGCCTCTCAATCAGCCCTAACTAGGGTGATTGCTTTGGGCTGACATTTGGTTTTGA
>NW_007436748.1:0-435 GCF_000475195.1 Diaphorina citri
AAGAAAGAGGAGAGAAAGAGAGATGTAAGAAGAGGGAAAGGGAGAGAGGGAGATAAAAGGGGCAGAGAGAGAGAGAGAGATGGGAGAGAAGGGGACAGAAAGGAAGAGTGAAAGAGTAAAAAAAGAGGGAAGAGGAGAAATGTAAGAAAGGGAAAATGAAGAGAGAGGAGAACGAATGAGGGAGAAAGTGAGGAAGAGGTATAGAGGAAAAAACAAAGAGGGGAGGGGAATAGGGGATGGACGTAAGAAGGAAAGGAAGAGAGAGAGTTAGGAGGGGAGAAGGGAGAGAGAAATAAGGAATCGAAAAGGGAGGGAGAGGTAAAAAGGGAGGGAGAGAGCAGGAAGGATTTTTCATGTAAAAAGGAAATTGATAAAGTTAAGCTTCTTTCTTTCTGAAAGACAAGTAGGTAGTCCATTAGTTGAAAGGAAACTGCT
>NW_007436749.1:0-435 GCF_000475195.1 Diaphorina citri
CCGTCCAAGACTGATTCACCCAGGGCTGGCTGAGATGCTGATGGAAAACGCCGAACCACGGGAAAAGGCGAAAAAGAGAATCTAGCATCTACTCTCTGCTATCTACTACCTATTTATGTACCTCGTTAAGCCTTTTCCAATATAGTGTTGAATACATCAATTGGGAAGTTGTGACCCATACGGACCCGAAAGGGTTAGATCTAGTGGAATGATAAATTCAATGGGGATGTTAAGTACACTATGGGCTGGAGTAGGTAGTAGGTACTTGTTGTGTTCAGAACATGTTCTAATGGGAAGCGATCATTCTTTATTTCTCTCGCTCTGGAGTCTTCTCCCTCATTTTTACGTTTTCCTTCTTTTTTTTTTTCTCCCTCTAGGTAGGATTTTATACTGAAGGTAAAATCATGAGATGTTATTCTTTTATCTATGGGATGA
>NW_007436750.1:0-435 GCF_000475195.1 Diaphorina citri
CCGCATCTTCCTAGCACGTCTAGAAGTGGGTTAGAATTAGTATGAGTGAGTCAGTTACACAAGGGGCTGTATATATTTTAGATACATAGTTGTTTTGCGAGCAATAGGTATCTACATCTACAGAAGTTCAGCTCATGGATGTTTGGGCAAAATATTATGTAGGTGCCTATAATTCTTTGGCATCTATAGTAAAAAAATTCAAAAACATAAATCTGACAAACTGAAGGCTAAATGCATACATACATATGAAATATGCATAGATCTGTTATTTCATTTGTAAATTTACACTATTGGAAATAAAACATTTCTACATATGCATATTAGTTAGGTATTTATACTAGAAAGTCGAGGGAATTAGCTGTTTTCAAGGGAAAAATACAAGTTCTGAATTTCCTCAGTAAAAGTGTCTAGATCCTATACCCTACACCGGCCAAT
>NW_007436751.1:0-435 GCF_000475195.1 Diaphorina citri
CGAATCGAAAACAAATAAAAATCAGCTGATTTCTGAGCACAGACTATTTTATTCACGGATGTAGTGCAGGGGTGGACAGCTGATCTTAAAAACTTGAAGCTAATTTTTTTTGGGGGGGAGGGGGGGCTCTGCCAGAGTGAGTTAAAAAAGACTAAACTCACTTATGTTACCAGCCGAAAATATCCGTCGCTTTAAGGATTTAATAGCAGAAATCCGGAGTAAATCCTTAAGGCATGGCCGTTCATGTCACTCATCCATTTAGTGGTCTTGCTCGGCGTAGCTTAAAAAAAACGAACCGGTAAATAGCCTAGGTATAACCTTCAGGGGAGTGCAAGCAATAAGTTCACAAACATAGTAGGTAATCAGAGGAGCGGTTTGGCCAGGCATAAAGTTCGAACAACACACACACACACACACACACACACACACACACAA
>NW_007436752.1:0-435 GCF_000475195.1 Diaphorina citri
CAATGGCCTAGAATTCAAACACAAACTCAAAGCTGAAAAAACTTCGATTTTTCTGGACATTAGGTCCGGAATTTGATCCGAACAGTGACAACAGCTCTCATATGCGAAGATTCCGGCAGTTATTTCGTCCAATCGATAAAAGTCCAGGCACATTCGGACAAAGACTAAGTCCGTTCCAAGACTCCGAAAGAAAAAAACAGAAGAAAATGTAGAAAATATTTTGACTATCTTTGACTAGTGACTACTCTAATCAAGTTGGAATGGTAATGGGACTAATGTGTAATGTGCAAGGGCAGCCATTAAAAATTTTCCTAAAGCAACTTTAACCCTTGATTCTCAGAACCTACCTAAAATTGTAAAAAAAAGTCGATATACCTGGTTAACGCCGAATATAAAGATGAGCTCAGCACCAGTGTTTCCTTTAGACAACACGAG
>NW_007436753.1:0-435 GCF_000475195.1 Diaphorina citri
TTTAAACTCTCACTTACGCTTTCACTCAATCCTTCTCTTTCTCTCTAAGGTCATTTATCATTGTGCCTCTTTTCTCCTACTCCCTTCCCGTTCTTTCTCCTTTTTTTCTCCTACTACCTTCCCTCCTCTCCCTCTCCCTCCCTCTCTCTCCCTCTCCTTCCCCTTCTCTCTCTCTCTCTCATTCCCTTTCTCTTTCTATGGTACAATTCTGTCATCCACCATGTACTGTGACGTAATTAAGGACAGTAAGAGAGAGATAGAATGAGAGAGAACGAGAGAGAGAGACTAAGACAGAGAATGAGAGAGAGAGAGACAGAGAATGGAATAGGAGGAAGAGAGAGGAAGAGAAAGAAGAAGAAAGCCTTAACATAAAAGATAATTAGGTTAAATTGAGGAAGAAGGATGGAAGATAAAAACGGAAAAGGAGAAAAAGAA
>NW_007436754.1:0-435 GCF_000475195.1 Diaphorina citri
CCCCGCCGGGAATCGAACCCGGGTCTCCCGCGTGCAAGGCGAGTGCAGTGACCACTACGCCATGGGAGCTGACTCATTATTTCAATAATTTGAGTCCTTATTCTATCCTTAGAAAACACTCCTATCTCCTATACCTGATCTAAAAACAGAAAGTTTTCAGATAATCCAGAGTTCACAGGAAATACTGGCCTGTGTAAATCAAATGAGTGATGTCAAAGAAAACCCTTGACACTGCGTTAATTCTCAGAGGTAAGATCAGCCAGAAATCTCATACGTTTAAAAGTTACAAGGGGTCGAGAATTGAGACATCCGGTATGTATGTTTATATTTATGTTCAGTCCACAGTTTGTGGCTCACGAGACCGTTTTATGGGTCATTGCTAGACTAGATTGGCATTAGAGCAGCCTTACTCAACCTGCGGCCCGTCAAATCTGT
>NW_007436755.1:0-435 GCF_000475195.1 Diaphorina citri
AGTTAAACAAAAGTTCAAACTTACCTAAGCGAACTCGAGTGTTTGATAGAGAGACGCCATCTTCTACACAGCTTACAGAGGTTTTCGTGTGTCCCACATCTATTACACACGCATATCCTAAGCCTGCGCCAAATGTTGCAGCTACATGGTCCTGTCCAAATAAGTTAGGTACACTAGAATGAGATTTACCCCATAGAACATCCGATTATCTATGGATTAAATCTTGAATTCATCTTCCATCGACCGTAGTATTTAGGTACAGCTTGTTCCTCGATTAACCTCAATCCCAAAATAATTCGGATTGGTAAACCGCAATTTTGAAGCCTTTTTGGACAGTTGAAAATTCTTCTATTTAATATATATAAAAATGAATATTTGTTTGTGTGTGTGTGTTTGTTCGAACTTTATGCCTGGCCAAACCGCTCATCCGATTGC
>NW_007436756.1:0-435 GCF_000475195.1 Diaphorina citri
GCTGTAATAGAGCTGTAGGCAATAGACCAGTGGTTGTGGCTAGAAAATGACAAAGCATTTATGTGGCTAGACGCTAGAACATGACAAAGCAAACACAATACTACACCTACCTACCTACTATGCCTTTGAAAGAATAATTATTTATTCAAACAAGTTATCGACACCAGAATGCCTACACCAAAATATCTCCTGTTTGTTAACATATTGCTCTGAGAAAGAAGGGAAAATATACATGGGCCCTAGTTGCCTGACTATTTAAGTCTATTAGCTATTCCTAACTCTCACCTGTGCTATCCATCTAGCTAATTCTGCATAGGAAGCCAACTAATATAACTATCCTATGTTCTGCTATATCGAAGATGGAATTAGGCTGAGATATTGCAGCCTCTAGATACGATGAACATGGGTTAGGGCAGGATGGTATTATTAGCGTTG
>NW_007436757.1:0-435 GCF_000475195.1 Diaphorina citri
AATATAGCCCTCCAAAATTTTCCAGAGCGTCTAAGGAAAATTTTCCGGTTAACCTCAAAATTAATATTGATAAGAAAGGCAGAAAGTAAAGGCAAGATGAATTTTCTTCCCAAGTGACGAGATAAAGGCACATCTTTGAGGTTTGTTATTCATTAGGCCTGAGACTTTGATGAGCCAAAGTTATTTCTGAGAGTTATTGGGCCGTACCTATGCATAGTCTTAATGGTCCCCAAATCGAAAAGAGAAAGAAGACGGGATAGAAGAAAGCCAGCCGTTCCGAGAACGAACATTATCCGATCAGGATAAAAAGCGGCCCAGGAGGGAATCGAACACGCGACCTAGCTTCTTAATATCCTAATAATATTCTTCCCAACTGTTTTAATCGTGACTTCCGTCCCTCCATTTTTTTCTCCTTCAGAGCTCGTTTTTTTTTTT
>NW_007436758.1:0-435 GCF_000475195.1 Diaphorina citri
CGAACGACTGACTCCCTGACTGACTGACTGACTGACCGACTACCTGACTGGCTGGCCAACTAACTAACTGACTGACCGATCGACTAACTGACTGACTGACTGACTGATCGATCGACTAACTAACTGACTGACCGATCGACTAACTGACTGACTGACTGATCGACTAACTGACTGACTAATCGACTAACTGACTGACTGACTAATCGAATAACTAACTGACTGACTGATCGACTAACTGACTGACAGACTGACCGACTAACTGACTAATCAACTGACTGACTGACCGACTAACTGACTGACTGACTAATCAACTAACTGACTGACCGACTAACTGACTGACAGACTGACCGACTAACTGACTAATCAACTGACTGACCGATCGACTAACTGACTGACTAACTGATTGACTCACTGACTGATTCTTTGATTATACTT
>NW_007436759.1:0-435 GCF_000475195.1 Diaphorina citri
TTGTCAAACCTTTAACCAATAGGATGCTTATTCTACTTAAATATTCTGTCCAATATCTTAATACGGTTTATAGTAGCGTTGGGATATCGAATACAAACATCGATATATCGAATCATCTTCTTTCTATATATCGAATGACCATTCGATTCATTGAATCATTTTTCGATTTATCGAATCATCTATCGAAATATCGAATCATCTTCCGATTTATCAATTCATCTATCGAAATATCGAACCATCTTCCGATTTATCAATTCATCTATCGAAATATCGAATCATCTTCCGATTTATCAATTCATCTTTCGATATATCAATATTAAAAGTATCGAAAGCCCAAACCTAGTTTATAGCCAATGTGTAAGTGATCTGTGATCAAACCGTTGCGTTCATCAAATTTGTTCTGTACTTAATTACCTACTTAATTTTAATTTATTG
>NW_007436760.1:0-435 GCF_000475195.1 Diaphorina citri
GTGGATAGTAGGTAAATCTGATAGTAAAGATGAGTAGGTACTCGGTATAGGTGCATACTATGCGTAGCTCTTATCTTAAATCTATAGGTACATATTCCTACATCCAGTACTCAATGAATGATAGTTGTAGTTTTGTCACGTGCTATGGACATTTGATAGGTACACAGGTATTTCATTCATACAATAAATTTCAATAGTTGGTAAACCTGAATTTATGACTGCTGCTATCTACAGGGTTTTGTGACAGTTTCTAGTTATCACCTCTGGGCATGCGCTATGATAAAATACGTCAGATCTGTATTGCTATTTGTCTATGGAGTTATGTGACGATATCTGGATAATCCCCACTGATAGACGGACTGAGCCTGCGCTTTGACAAATGCGTCTATTATCTCGACAAATCTGAGTGACGAGTAACTTTTAGGTGCAGTAATT
>NW_007436761.1:0-435 GCF_000475195.1 Diaphorina citri
TGTGTGTGTGTGTGTGTGTGTGTGTGTGTGTGTGTGTGTGTGTGTGTGTGTGTGTGTGTGTGTGTGTGTGTGTGTGGTTTTCTATTCTGTCTGTGTGCTTTTCCGAATGTCTACCTAACCAGTGTACCTAACTACCTACATATATGTATCTTCTGTACCTACCTCCCCCCTAGGTTACATGCCCTTTGTATCTATTGTTTTCTTTTCTCTTCTCTGTACGAGTATCTCATCTCTTTCCTACAACCTATTTAGATAGGTGATCATGATCATTGAAGTTAAACAACGTTTTACGCATGGTTGGTTGTGGTTTTCCGGGCCCACTCAGGTTGGGTAAGGTTCATGTAAAGAAGCGGGTAGCTTGTCACCAAATAAAGGGTAGGACCCCCCTCACCTAAAAACGTCAGCAGTTAAAGAATGACTTCAGTCAGTTAAATG
>NW_007436762.1:0-435 GCF_000475195.1 Diaphorina citri
AAAGTCCAGTACATACCGGAAACATATTGCTACAACAGTTGGGAACAGTTGTACAAATGTTGCGAAACAAATGTTTCGAATGTTGAGCAACTTTCAAGATCCTAGTACATACTAAAAGATACCAAAAATGTTTCAGAAATAGGTCTGGAGACTAAAAAAGGTTTGCTGGATTGTTGCAAATCCATTTCTGGATTGTTGAGAAACAATATTTTTCGATGAAAATGGTACTGGTGTGTACTAGGCTTTAAAAGCAAGCCATTTGGCGATGAATATAACGTTAAGATCATGCTTCACAGGCACAGGATCATTTCTGCAGTGTTGCTACTGGTAGTGATGATGTGTCTGGAAATCCTCAAATCTCTGGAACTCCTTATATTGAGGTTGACAAATCCTATGATAGTGTTCACGCTCATGATGATAAGTTTAGTGATGAAG
>NW_007436763.1:0-435 GCF_000475195.1 Diaphorina citri
ACTGGTACAAGTAAGGCCAGCAATGCCAGCCTAGTTAGCTTAGTTGGTAGCGCGTCTACTTTATAAGCGCTAGGTCGCAGGTTCGATTCCCGCCCGGGGCGGATTTTTCCTTCTCTCTTCGCTTTCGGGACGATAAGACCTTAGCGGTTACAGTTCCTTCTGTCAAACAGACCTGTGGCAATCATGGAATTCATTTCTCACTCTTAATGAATTCCATGATTGCCACAAACCAACTGAAGTGATAATAATATTATGATACCAATGAGAGGTACATGAGGGAAAAAAAATTACTATTATTACCTGATCACCAGGGCAGGTATTAGGACACCGAATTCATACATAACCTTTTTTCAATCGGACCGAACTACTATTATTACCTGATCACCAGGGCAGGTATTAGGACACCGAATTCATACATAACCTTTTTTCAATCGG
>NW_007436764.1:0-435 GCF_000475195.1 Diaphorina citri
AAAAAATCTATCTCACCCAGAATCGACCCCGGAACCTCCGCGACCCAAATCTAGTGATTACCTCCCTCCCTCCCTCTCTCTCTCTCTCCTATACTATTCTCTATCCCATATTCACTCTCCCTCTTTTTCTTTCCATAATAAATTATTTGACTTATTTTTTTCTCACCTTAGCTCCATCTCTCTCTCTCTCTCTCCAACTGAATAAATTAAAGATAAATTGTATAGAACACAAAGAATCAATCTCTCTGTCCTTCTCTCCCCCCCCCTCTCTCTCTCTCTCTCTCTCCCTCCTTCTCTTTCTCACTTATTGCTTATTCATTAGCCTATTTCAATTTCATTAATCATCGAGATCCCTTCTCTCTCTCTCTCTCTCTTTCACCCCTTCTACTCCTATCTCTTCTTTTTCTTCTTCTTCTTTTTTTTTCTTCGTCTTCT
>NW_007436765.1:0-435 GCF_000475195.1 Diaphorina citri
ACCAAAAGTTTCGTGTCGCATCCTTGTCACATTTGACAGCTACATACCAAATTTCAGGTCTCTAGCTCTTACCGTTCTTGAGATATTTTGTTTACAGACAGACAGACAGACACACAGACACACAGACAGACGGACAGACAGACAGACACACACACGGACCAATGGCTGAAACTTTGGATTTAGGCTCTAGGGACCTCAAAACGTGTTTTGGCACTCAAAATTTGACCATCGAAAATTTGACCCGATTACATTACTTTCCTTCCTATAGGATAAGGAAAGTAAAAAGACGAGAAACTCCCGGGTGACCCGATTACATTACTTTCCTTCCTATAGGATAAGGAAAGTAAAAATCAGCTGCTTCGAAACTTTATCCACACCCTATATGAAAGTAGTGTAACACAACTTTCCGGTCACCCTGTACATGAATGTACTTTT
>NW_007436766.1:0-435 GCF_000475195.1 Diaphorina citri
TTTTTAGTCCGTCCTTCCTTTATTATTACAATAGTAATAAAAAGGTATAAAGGACGGACTATTGTATTCGCTTCGGTGATGTCGTTTGTCTGTCTGTCGGTCTGTTCCCATAGAAGGACTTATCCAAACCTGGTCGACCTATATATCAAATTAAAGCTCTTTTTACCAGGAACACGAAAGTGGTGGTGCACATTTTGTCCAGAGAACCACAAAGCCAAAAAACCAATAAAACTGTTTTTTGGGGGATTTTTTTCACATTTTCTCACACAAATGAGCTCTGATCTTGAAATTTAACGCGACGACCTATGAACTGAAAGCGAGAAGGTTTTAGATAACAATTCAGTCGCTAATTTAAGACCGGTTTTAGCGTCACCTATGTTAAGCTATGCCGAGCAAGGCCAATAAATGGATGGTTGACTTAAACCTTATATTGGG
>NW_007436767.1:0-435 GCF_000475195.1 Diaphorina citri
CAAGGCATACATCAGTGATGTTATCCTAATACACGCCTATGTTGTTTACCATGAGACCTACATCTTGAACAAGCAACCATTCATCACAGACTTGACAATCTTCGAGCAGAGTTTCCACTCGTCTCATTTGAACCAATCAATGAAGAGAATTTTGGATAAGTTAGAAGAGCAGCTCAATCCAAGGGTCAACAGTTCGAGTCCCGTCTTGGTAAATGAACTATGTGGTGATAGCAGCCAAATGCCTGTAGATCCCAAAAACGCCTTTGTTTTAATATTGAACTTTGCCCTGGACAAATTACAACTTGATGAAACTTTGACAGTCTTGATTAAATCATTCGTTGATATGTACAGTATTGAAAATGAAATGACAAGTGAACCTAATGTAGAGTTTGGGGAGAATAGGAAAATCCAATTCAACTCCCTTATTGTAAAACG
>NW_007436768.1:0-435 GCF_000475195.1 Diaphorina citri
TTTTCGGAATTACAAATAATATTATGGAATTATAAATAATAATAAATCAATCAGAGATTATTTTTTTTTTTTTTTGTTTTACCCATTACTACTGTTCACCTCTTAATTTGAGCTCACACTGAACAGTTCGGAAATTGTTTCTAAAACACTTATAGCTTATAGGGTTTCCAATAAGACTCCGTTCCCACTTGTCGTGAGTTTCATCCGATTTTTTCCCCGAATATCCTGGAGGCAAGGTAATTTAAATGAGAGTGTTCGCACTACTTACTTACGACACGATTTTTTTCCGAACGATAAGTGGGAACAGGCTCCAAGACCGCCAGTGTTAGGGCCACACAGTCCAACAGGCCACTCATGTGAAGATCCGAGTCTACAAGGAGGCCATAGCAGAGGCCGTACCGTTCATCTGCAGAACAGAGCCCGGGTTGGATGAAT
>NW_007436769.1:0-435 GCF_000475195.1 Diaphorina citri
TATCTCAATAATCCTAAAATCCAATGTTTACCTACCATGCTGGCACCGGTCGCTATGCGCATTTATATGTCATAGCTTTCCTCACGAGGCTGAGTGGGCCCCACAACAGCCAGTCACGGAATCAATCATTTGCATGATACAAATTTCTTGACCCCGCCGGGAATTGAACCCGGGTCTCCCGCGTGCAAGGCGAGCGCAATGACCACTACGCCATGGGAGCTGACTGTTCCCAAACTTATGTCAGTCACTCATGCTCAGACCTGGGTCTGACGTTCTTTCCGCCACATTCGTTCTGACGGTCTGTCAGACCTAGTTCTATCAGACAGTCTGCAGGTGAGTGGCCGACAGTATTCAGGTGATATAATGGGGGGACGTCACCGAGTTCTCTCCCGGCCCAAAATTTGTTCAGGTAGAGTACAACCACTGATTTGTTCT
>NW_007436770.1:0-435 GCF_000475195.1 Diaphorina citri
CAAAACGCGAGGTAAGCCGGTATAGGCTTAAGGTTTGGGCTGATTAACCATCCCCTATTGTGGGTTCGAAAATCCCAACTAGATGTGGTGGTAGGTATACATATACAAATATACATAGGTACCTACTTATCTACCTACTTACTTATCATTTAATCCAGAATTGGAATCGACAAAATAATAACTACCTACATAGGTCTAATTAGGTACATTAATTTTCAATATATCAAATATGTAATATCAATTCTTTTTATTGATGATTGATTCATATTCGCTATACCAGGTTATAGGTGATAAGCAGATAAGAACAAACCAACACATACAAGATCGTCTATTTTCTATTTATTGAAATTAAACTTTTATTTATTTGAATAATTTCAAACCCACATTATTCAATTATTACGCCTCTCTGGCATTTTTCAATTGGAAATTTAAATA
>NW_007436771.1:0-435 GCF_000475195.1 Diaphorina citri
GGTCAAAGGGAAGTTGGGTTTTTAACTTTTGAATTTTGTCTTCAAAATTTGTCTGTATTATGTTTGTTTGTGCGGTGACAACTCTTGAATGGTTAGTCCCATTTTGATTAAATTGTGGGTAGACAAACACGTCATGTTTAGTAAAAAAAAAAAACGGAATAATGTATTTATCAGGTAGATACTTTCAGGAGATAAAAGCTGGAATTATTTCCACCAATGTAATTTTACCCATTTTTTTCTGCAGTTTTTGAAATAGAATAGAGAAATAGAGTGTTTTCATTGTTTTGTAGATATCTATCACTTGTCTGTATTGTTCGAGTATGCACTTAAAAATAAATGAATTAAGGAAAAATAGGGAAAAAATTGGAACAAATGAAACCTGATATCTTCCACTGATGAACATTGAACAAGCTGTTGATGCATTTAATATGAATG
>NW_007436772.1:0-435 GCF_000475195.1 Diaphorina citri
AAGCCCCGGGAGCGCGCAGCGCGACCGTAAACGAGGGAGCGCGAAGCGCGACCCCATGCACAACCCCGCGAAGCCCCCAGCAAGGTTCAGGTATATACATAACTCGCATCCTATAATGTGTGTAGATATTCATATTCCTTAAGTGTGCATGTACAAGATGCATAATTGTATTATATGCCTCTTAACGCAAATGCACACAACAAGTTTTTTTCAGCCTATAGAAAATTTTCACGCATACTGAAAAATCAATTAACCTTTTTACAGCGGAAAGATAAAGGAAATATAATTTACGAATTTTCTAAGGGTGCAAGGAGTTGACCAGATATGCACAAGATGAGGCCAAAGGGTTTGCACTTAGTAAAACACAAACACACACACATATTACATAAGGTTAATGTGATGCACATAATGCACGGAGCAATTATTACAGGAAGA
>NW_007436773.1:0-435 GCF_000475195.1 Diaphorina citri
AGGTAGACCTGAAAGGTGGATCTTTTCAGCCGTACCTGTCAGGTCTACCTGATAGTGTGTGTGCTGTGTGCTCGTCAGGTATCAGGTAGACCTGAAAGGTGGATCTTTTCAGCTGTACCTGTCAGGTCTAACTGACAGTGTGTGTGCTCATGCGGTATCAGGTAGACCTGACAGGTCCTGATCAGGTGTACCTATCAGGTCTACCTGATAGTGAGTGGCTGGCCCAAGTGTCTAAAGGAGCCGTTTAACCAAGTACAATTTTACCTACCAAGTATAATTTCTTGGGTTGTATTAAATGTGCGTTTCGAAGGCATAAACTCGAACGCACAAACAGGAAGGCAAAATAAACAGCAATAAATACTCACTTTGATGACTAGATACTCACTTTTCCAGTAAGCGTAGGAATTGCTGTTCTCTGATATGTCATCGTGCTCT
>NW_007436774.1:0-435 GCF_000475195.1 Diaphorina citri
ATTTGAACAGAATGTCCGGCGGGAGCGATTTGATTATGGGCAAATGAATGGCAAAGTTGGCTGTATACAATGCCCGTTGAATATGTTTTATATGGTTGTCAGATATTTTTTTATAAGAATTTTGTTTGAAACAGAAGAGGGAGGAAAGAAAAACCACTGTTAATTCTACCTGTTGCTGACGCCTAATTGAGTAATTGACAAATAAATAAGAAACAGTATCAAAAAAAATAGCAATGCTGGTCATATTTATACCTAATAATTACACAGGATCAAGAAAATTTCTAGATAAGTCAGCTGGGATTCGAACCAACCACCTCCAGTGTGGTGCTGTGAAACACTCGGGCACAGACATACAGCAAGGATACTGACCTATGTTTATTACAGGAAAATTTCCCCTCGACTATTGGTCCTTCGGCCCGGATCGCACACATTTAA
>NW_007436775.1:0-435 GCF_000475195.1 Diaphorina citri
AAGGCAACCACTAGGCGAGGTTAACGCCTTAGGCGTTCTCTACCACCTAACCCTTAGAGCTCCATTATTACGTGGTCAGATTCTCAAATAAATGAGGATAAAATTCCATACCTCGGCTGGGATCGAACCCACGCCCTCCTGATTACCAGGCGAGCGTCTTGACCACTACACCACCGAGGCAGGTGGTGGTCGATTCCTACGGTCGATAAAAGGTCGATTCCTACGTAAAAAGTTGTGAAAAATCCGAATCTGAGGTCAAAACTCGAAACATTAAAAATAATAATAATAACAACAACAAAAAATACCCAAGTTCATTTATTTTTAATTTGTAAAACTGTGTTAAGTCTCAAATATATTTGGTTGGTTTCAAATGCTACAAATAGACTATTAGCTCATTTTTCTCAAATTCAAATATCATATAAGACCTCATTTAGA
>NW_007436776.1:0-435 GCF_000475195.1 Diaphorina citri
CAAGAGGAAAGCGAACATCATGCAATATTCTGTTGAGATGGATAGCTTGAAAGGCAGTGCACCGACCTTGTAAGCGCTAGGTCGTGGGTTCGATTCCTATCGAGAGCGAAATTTATCCTAAACAGATACGGTTCGTTCTCAGAAAGGCTGGCATTCTGCTGTTCTGTCCTCCTGCCTTCGCTTTCGAGACGATACGACCTCGCTAGTTACAGTTCCCTCTATCAAACCTCTTTTTGCCAGCCTAGTTAGCTTAGTTGGTAGTGCGTCTGCCTTGTAAGCTCTAGGCCGCGGGTTCGATTCCTATCGAGAGCGAAATTTATCCTAAACAGATAAGGTTCGTTCTCGGGACGCCTGGCTTTCTCCTATCCTGTCTTCCTTCTGTCTTCGCTTTCGGGACGATACGACCTCGTCAGTTACAGTTCCTAAAGTCGTAAA
>NW_007436777.1:0-435 GCF_000475195.1 Diaphorina citri
GAGAGCTAAGTGCTTCACCACGGAACCCAAATGTTTCCACACTTGTTAGATCGGTGAATTCACATAGCTTGGAGGTGTGATGTTTGAGTGCTGAGAACAAGAGAGGTATATTAAGTGTATTTATGTCAAATAAATGAAGAAAAAAAATAACAAAAAATAGTGATAGCACTTTGAATGCACTCCTTTCCAATATATCACTGAAGTTAAGATATGTTGTGCAAGGTTGATATCTGGATGGGCAACCATCTGGGGAATCATGTGCTCCAGCAAAAAGGCCAGGTGGTATAAAATCTTGTAGGTAGGCTTTTGAAAGGGTTATCCCATATTGGCCTCACATAAGAGAGAAAAAAAAAAAACTAGGTAGGATCATAAAACTCACTAAGGCCTTCATAATTGTCTTCATGAACTCCACCTCCGTTATCTGTCACCTCCACC
>NW_007436778.1:0-435 GCF_000475195.1 Diaphorina citri
TTCTTCCTCCAACTCCTGCTCCTCTTCCTCTTCTTTCTTCCCCTTCTCTTCTCGTCCTCCTTGTTTAATTTCTTTTTAATATTTCAAGTTTAATTCCAGTCGAAAATTAAACCGTTTTAAAATTGGCCCAACACTCAGATCATAAACACTTTGAACTGATTGTAATCCTTTTAGGCATCCTGAACACTGTTTCCAAATGAGTACAAAATCTTCTACTCAAGATCACAAGATTTCTTGTAATTATCTTACAAGATTTTCTGACAATGGAATTTGAAATCTTCAGTACAATGGGAGTTGTTTCGGGAATTATACAGATTGAGTATTTAATCTTCTTGTTTGGAAACTATTGGGCTACCTCTTTTTAGTCCGTCCTTCCTTTATTATTACAATAGTAATAACAAGCTGGGTCCGTCCCTCCGGGAATTTTTTAGCCCG
>NW_007436779.1:0-435 GCF_000475195.1 Diaphorina citri
ATTTTTTTTTTTTTTTTTTTTTTTTTTTTTACAAAACAAGGGTATACAAGGGTCTTAAATGCGGTAATTTATGTATTAACTTGATCAAAAGTTGAGACCAAATTGGACCTGGGGCACCAAATTTTAAGGATCGATGTGCCTTTATTCAAGGAACATACATATGTACCAAATTTCATCATAATCGGACCAGGCAATCGCGAGTTATAGCGGAAAAATCATTCAAACACACATCTAAACCAAATGCAAAACGGTCGAGTTACTTAAAACATGGACCTCACTATCGTTCGGTCAAATCTTATATTATAAAATCAAGATCCATTCACTCATTCACATTTCACTCACTGATCGCTCTATCTTCTGAACCACAACACATAGAAAGCTGAAATTTGGTAGGAATATTCCTTTTATGGTCTAGGTGTGCAATAAGAAAGGATT
>NW_007436780.1:0-435 GCF_000475195.1 Diaphorina citri
TTGTTCTGTAGTCCAGGCCCACTTTCCATTAAAATAAATACCTACACTTTCTTTGTGTTATTATGTCACATTGTCACAATCAAAACTTTGGTGCTCACTGCAGCATTGCAGGATTTTCCAAATATCTCAATAATCCTTACACCCAATGTAGCGATTGGTGGTACCGGTCGCTATGCGCTTTTATATTACATAGCTACTCATTTTCCTCACGAGGCTGAGTGGCCCCCCAACAGCCAGTCACGGAATCAATCATTTACATGATACAATTTTTTGACCCCGTCGAGAATCGAACCCGGGTCCCCCGGGTGTAAGGCGAGCGCAGAGATCACTACACCATGGGAGCTGACCCCAAGTTCCATTAACACATTGTGTACGATGTGATCCATTTTTGTATCACAGTCACTATGCTGGTGGTACGGTGTGATCCACTTTTGT
>NW_007436781.1:0-435 GCF_000475195.1 Diaphorina citri
CCTTCTTCTTCCCCAGAATTTTTCTCAATGTCATTCACGCTGTAATATTTTCTATTTTTTGAAAAGCAATATATGTATTTATGTTTTCTATTAGGTATAATAAACAAATTGTATTGAAACTTACACATAGGGCAAACAATATCTTGTTTTTATTTATAAATGGACATTTCTATCTAGTGGTGATAGTCTGGCTGGCGGGGAGATAGACCAACTTAGTCTGGCTGGGAGACAGACCAACTTAGTCTGGCTGGGAGACTTTAAACAGGGAGTAGACCAACTTAGTCTGGCTGGGAGACTTAAAACAGGGAGTAGACCATCTTAGTCTGGCTGGGGGACGTTAAACAGGGAGTAGACCAACTTAGTCTGGCTGGGAGACTTTAAACAGGGAGTAGACCAGCTTAGTCTGGCTGGGGGACGTTAAACAGGGAGTAGACC
>NW_007436782.1:0-435 GCF_000475195.1 Diaphorina citri
CTCTATTAAACTGTTGGTATAATGGAACAACTTGTTCTAAGCTGACAGTCTAAATAAAGCACTACTTATACTTATAGGTACTCACTATCGAAAAAATGCATATTTCGCTCCAAGAGTCTTCCTGAGCATCACGTATTGCAAGAAAGGGTTAGTGTAGGATTAGGGTGCTTGGGTACCGACTGTCCAAGATTGAGGAAGGTATCCTGTTCTAACAGTTTTTTGAAGATAAGCTGAAGCAAGTATAGCCTAAAATTCCAATCATTTCAAAGTCATCCAATGGTTCAGTGGTTACAAAGTCTCTCGTAGAAACTAAGTTTCAACTTGAACCTTTTTTTTTAGATTTCTAGTAAATTGTTTTCATTCCTCAATAATTAATAACAATAAATTTATTGTGCAAGTTTTTTAACACCCAAGTTTCATTTTGATTTGTGCAGT
>NW_007436783.1:0-435 GCF_000475195.1 Diaphorina citri
CATTTACATTATTTGTGGATTTTGTGGCGCAACATTTTTGAAATGAAAGAAATTCGATTAAAAATTTGAACTTTTTGAGCCAGCCTAAGTTAGCTTAGTTGGTAATGCGTCTGCCTTGTAAGCGCTAGGCCGCGGGTTTGATTCCCGTCCGGGGCGGATTTTATCCTGATGGGATAATGTTCGTTCTCGGAACGGCTGGCTTTCTCCTATCCTGTCTTCCTTCTCTCTTCGATTTCGGGACGATAAGACCATAGCAGTTACAGTTCCCCCTGTCAAACCTCTTTAAAAAAAAAAAAGGAAAATAGCCAATATGTTGCTCGTTTTCCAGACAGCATAATATTTCACGTATCACAGGATTCAGAACTTTTTGAAATTTGAAAGTTTGAACATTTTGCTGTTTACATTACAATTTTTACATTTGCCTTTTTTGCTCTT
>NW_007436784.1:0-435 GCF_000475195.1 Diaphorina citri
AGTTTGTGGAATATCATGAGTCATTAATAAAAAAGCTCTTAAAGCCCATTTTATGAACGAAAATTTTCGCTCTCAAGTCTCAAGAGAGAAGTAGAATCGGAAAACCCAGCCTTTCCGAGAACGATCATTATACAATAGGTACTGTTTAAGACAAAGTTCGCTCCTGGCGGAAATTGACATCGCGAACTAGCAGTTACGCTTGCAAGGTACCTTCCAAGCTAACCAGGCGGGCTTGCATTACCATTATTGGTATGTAGGTAATGAGATGTTATGACATCCAAATCTTTGCGAAATAGGTATAATAAGTTGGTTGTAAAAGTGTGTCCAAACATGTGTGGACACACCTTGAGGTTGGTATCAAGAACGCAGCCCCAGCTGATGGGACACCCTGAATGAAAGCCTAGTCTACATGCATAGCTAACAATTTCCTGACTT
>NW_007436785.1:0-435 GCF_000475195.1 Diaphorina citri
TATCCCCACTACGAGATTTTTACCCCCACTCTCGAATTTTCGGTTCTTGGGTTAAATGTTAAATAAAATACAACAATACTGTCATATTATTCAGGTTCAGGTAGTATCCGTAGACTTGCCGTTCCGACCATACTTAGTAAGGATTAGGTAGTTGTTTGCCAACATGCCCTTGCATAATGTTAAGCTAATGGTGATATCATATTGCATTATGGACTGTGAACGCCAAGGTAATCCCAGCAGATGAAATTTTTGCACAGAACAGTTAAAACCTCTTGCGTATTATTGTACTAGGGAACTAGGGTTACTTTTTGTGTGGTCCCTATTCTAAGTGATCGTCTTGCGGACGTCAATATAGGTATGTTAAAAACAACAATATTTAGTACCTATTTTCCTTTAGTGCGGATAACTGCCAAAGTGCCAACCTAATCGGACAGT
>NW_007436786.1:0-3909 GCF_000475195.1 Diaphorina citri
CAAGGAGTTATCATCATAAAATTGATTTATTCTAATTTATTTATTTGCACGCTAAGTAACAAGGCTATGTGTGGAAAATTTCATAAAATAAAACAACAATAAAATTATTTTATACTGAAATCTAATATTTTGTATTACAAGAGGCTTGATAGAGAGAGCTGTAACTGATAAGGTCGAATCGAAAGACATGATAGGAGAAAGCCAGACGTTCCGAGAATGAACTCTATCTGTTCAGGATAAAATACGCCCCGGGCGGGAATCGAATCCGCGACCTAGGCAGACGTGCTACCCTCCAAGCAAACAAACTAGGCTGGCATACATGTACCTTACTACCTTCATTATTGCTAAACCTCCATGAGGAATAATCCAATTACGGGAAAGGTGCTTCAAAGATACTGTTGCCCCTAGCTGACTCGAGCAATGTTAGGTAAGTAGGTGCGCTTGTCATTCTTTGTTTAATTAGGTCACCTAGCTAAGTTTCATGATTTGACTTGGACTAAAACCGCCAACTTTCGTATCTGAAATCCACTGTGCTAACCACCACTTGGTTCTAATTCTAGAGGTAACACGTCTTCGGAGTGTTTTTGATTTAGATTTCTTTATTTTATTATTTTACATTAAGTTACCAGGGTTACACTTTTAACCACTTGAAGCAAAGGAAGAGGGAAGCACCAGGTAAAGGTTTAAAGGGTAAATAAACAGTTAACTAATAATTTAAAATGACTAGTTGAGAATAATAGTTATTTTTGTGAGTCCTTTTCTCTCTCCTCTGAACGAGGATAAGTCACCCGATGAACCCTAGCCTAGTCTATGTTGACTTTACTAGACTAACTAAACTTTGTTGAAGTCATGGGGATCATCTGAGGAAAGAGAGTTGATATGGTCTACTTATACGAAGAGTTAGTAAAACATAAATTGGTAGATTAGTGTCTCTAACATCTACAATACGTTTAGTAATGTTCTGTCGTAGTGTCCGTTCATAAACATGTAGGGTATCGAATAAGTGTGTAAACCTTCCTATTAAAGGGGGAAGGTGGACCAAAAGTTCAACTGAGATGTTGAAAAATGGTTACCATATGTGGGTTTTATTGTCTGAACGATAAGACACACTATTTACCTATCTTGTTACACTATACAGTTCCATTGTGGTCATCTCGGGAACCACAATGAAGTTACATAGTGGCTATTATAAAAAACTAACGACCTTACCGAGAGTTCCGAAGATCGTTAGATCCCTATATTTCTCGAAAAAGGACCCTGAATTTAATCCTATAGTGATTTTAAGTCTAAATCGAAAATACAGTATACATGAACGTGTGGTCATTTTAAACCAACACCGTAGGACATTTTGTGTACATGTAACGTCGACACCGACAGTTTCACAATTTAATAGAGTAAGTATCTAAGCATGTTCAAATTGGGTTGTGTTAAACATGTGTCTGACAAAAAGGAATGTGTAATTCAGAGACTTTAGAAACAGACTTTGAGACTTTACTTTAGACTTTCAGACTTACCCGAAAAACATATTCTCAATTAGACTAAGGATTGATTCGAACTTCTAGACCACTGGAAGTCATCGAAAAAGTTACCCATAAAAAAATACCTACAGTAAGTCTCCTAGTTCGATTGGGATGTCATTCAGAGGTTGAGAGGTACAATTATCTCTCAATGTAAGTTCCTACCGTACACATCGACTAAATCAAATTGGGAAAGTGGGAATTTCCCTGTTATGTAGGGTGTCTTTGTACTAAAAAATTTTACCCTATATAGTAGGGTTTGATAACTTTCTTTAGGCAAGAGTCACAAAAAGTTCACAAAGAAAACATTAGATTTTGCAGTCATTTTAAGTGAACCGATTGAATAGACCAAAAACACAGATCTAGTTAAAAACGAGTCATCAGGATCCTCTGTACTTTGAAACATCTTCCAGAATAAATTTCGGGGTTTACGGACTAGTCTTTTTAACTTTCCAGAAAGATTAAACTAAGTCCCACTTTCCAAATTCGGTTAGGTTAAGCATGTTCCCGATAAAAGGAATGTGTAATTCGGAGACTTTTAAATCTTACCCCAAAAACATATTCTCAACTAGACTAAGGATTGATTCGAACTTCTAGACTCACTAGAAGTCATCGAAAAAGTAATCCACAAAAAGTACCTACAGTAAGTCTCCTAATCGATTGGAATGTAATTCAGAGATACAATCAAGAAACACCTTTGGGTAACAAAACGTTATTTAGTAAACAATACAATAATTAATTTATTTCTCAAGTGCATTTTTATGATTACACATTATTACCTCAAAAAAAAAAAATTACCATTCCTACATTTCCCATTATTAGGAAAAACTTCATGGATATTGATGGATACGAGTAACCCCAAGTAATTAATTAAAAATAATAATAATAATAATAATAAAAAAAAAAAAAATCTACTCAAAAAGTGACGACAAAATAAAAACATCGTTAATTTTGTTGACGATGTAATCTGTGTACACCGGACACAACATCGTACGGGTAACGGATTAACGGGTAGGGTATCATCAAAAAAAAAATATTCACAAATCCATGGATAAATAAATTCCGATTTTATTTCCGAACGGAATCACGGATGGAAGAGGAGTTTTGGACAGTAACTATAACAGATAGATCCCCTGTAATAATCTCTGATTCTGATCGTAGACCGTCACACTTTTATTTGTCCCTATTCTTATCGATTGGGATTGGTCGGATCGATCGACTATCAAACTTTAACAAGAGAGACGAATTTCTTTTTTTTTCGTGTTCATGAGTGCTACCAACTGACGCCAAGTCGTGCTCGGTAAAATTTGTACCGATCTCTGGTAGTGGAACCACATACCGACTATTACCTCTATAAAAGAGATATAACAGTAGTGGAAAGTCGATATCGATTTCTCCGATGTTATTGTTATTGAGATTTTGTCAAAACCAGACTAAAAGAGTATATTAAAACTCGGGTTAGTTCCCGGGAAAGAGGATGTCTAGTGACTTGGTGTTCATAGATGTATAAATTTACAACGTCTATACATTTACACCTCGAGACCTCTCACAATTTCGATATGTGAGATATGTCAGGGGACAGACTATTTCATCACCCCTTCTTATGACGACAGTTTCTTTAGTTGTGGTGTACGATATGTCTACCATTCACAACATGTTTTATTTATGTCCAACCACTACTTTGGGTCATCTAAGGTGTTTCGTTAAAGCTGTAAAAGCTGCAATATGAAGCTTGTTCTTCGCGTCATTTACTTGACTGCTTTAAACCCCATACTTCAGCAAACATCTTATGGAGGTTCCCAGTACTTTTTTTTTTGCAGTAATTTTTGATATCGTCAATATGTAACTGCGAAGATTTGGAGATAGTCGGTCGGATCAATCGAACCAACCATCGCGCAGACGGAACATTCGCGATCCGGCGCCCAAGCTAAGGCCCGGCCCGCCTAAAATAGGACTTGCCTATTACAAGCAAGAGCCTTGCCGACTGAAAGAGGATAAAGAGGATAGGACAGAAGGAAGAGAAAAGCTGAAGCCCTGCTATTCTGGTATCGTCAATTTCAACAGTTTGAAGAATTTTTTTTTTTTTTTTGTAGTTTGTTTGACAGAGTTAAAGTCTTTTGCGTACATAAAGTACAAGCAAAATAAGAAGTAAGGGTCCAACCAATAAGTTTAAATTTCACTGTCTGTTCTGACTTCACAACTGACTACTACCTGACTTCGCTTCATGGTCCTTAAAAACTTTAGACTACGGTGTCGGTTTGTTATTTGACCCTTTTATAACCTGCCCTTAATAACAGTGTCGGTTTGTGACTTGGCCCTGAATAAAAGGTCCTGTTGTTACCTGCCCAAAAAGGTAACCTTCAGTGAAATGATTTTTTTTTTTTATTATTAT
>NW_007436786.1:9695-10240 GCF_000475195.1 Diaphorina citri
CTAGCACGTGTGTGTGTTGAGTTACAAGAGGCTTGCATCAGGAGAGAGCTGCTAACCTGATGAAGCGTCGCATCGCAGACCCATGATAGGAGAAAGCCAGACTGTTTCCAAACCGGAGTTCGGATTGCCTCGTGCAGTAGGTAGAGGGTGGATATAATGGAAAACACAGGATTCAAAAGTATTTACAATATAAAATTCACTTTATTGTATGGAAAAATCAACATGTCAAATTTCCCTTTTTTCCTTCCAGAAAAATCTCGACTTGGAAAATTCAAAACGTTCTGACAATCTGGCGAGTTTATAAAAAGCTCGCTTCCCATAGGTGAAAAGCGCATTTAAATGATCAAATCCGAAAATACGCTCAAGAGTTTCAAAGCGGCAAAATTCAAAATTAAAAATTCTGATTTCTTAACTAAAAAGATCCCTATCATCTAGAATTTAACAAAGTTACAAAGTTTTACGCAACACAGACGTTCCGAGAATGAACTCTATCTGTTCAGGATAAAATACGCCCCGGGCGGGAATCGAATCCGCGACCTAGGCAG
>NW_007436787.1:0-435 GCF_000475195.1 Diaphorina citri
ATATTAATATTTGCATATGTCTTGGGATCTTATCTAGATAGGTAGATACCTACTTCCTTTTCTTAACAATGGAAAAAGCGAATTCATCACCATAATATAGAAAACTTAGTGAAGAAAAGAAATTATCAGTCCTATCCGTATAGTGTTAGGCCAGCCAGTCACTATCAGGTAGAGTACACCAGATCAGGTCCGCCTGTCAGGTCTACCTGATACCTGATAGTGGGTGGCTGGCTGACCTTAAGAAACACACATAGTACAAAATGCTGATTCGACGTTGAATCTGCATCTTGCGCTTCTTGTGCCATTAACCATATGATATTCAGTCAGTAGTTCAGTACTTACCCTCTTGTCTCGGAACTTCATCCAGCCATCAATCAAGCTCAGATCGTTCTCAGCAGTCGACGGAATTTCCACAGGGAGATCCGAACTTTCCGA
>NW_007436788.1:0-435 GCF_000475195.1 Diaphorina citri
GAGAACGATCCTTATCTTGTCAGGATAAAGTTCGGCCCGGGCAGCTAACAAACCCGCGACCTAGCGCTTACAAGGCAGGCGCGCTATCCTCCAAATAGGCTGCCAAAAAGAAGATAAAAAAGTTTTCAAGGCATTTCATCATCTACCTACTTAGGTCATAAAATCAGGATTTGACCTAAACAGTGGGACAAATTTGGGTCCAACCCAAATCGACTAGGCTGACTAAAAAGGACTTTTTTTTCAAGAGGTTTGACAGAGGGAACTGTAACTGCTAAAGTCTTATCGTCCCGAAATCGAAGAGAGAAGGAAGACAGGCTAGAAGAAAGTCAGCCGTTCCGAGAACGAATATTATCCCACCAGGATAAAATCCGCCCCGGGCGGGAATCGAACCCGCGGCCTAGCGCTTAAAAGGCAGACGCACTACCAACTAAGCTA
>NW_007436789.1:0-435 GCF_000475195.1 Diaphorina citri
CTCTAGCAAATACTACAAGAGGAATGAAGCGCTGTACAAAGCCAAGGAGACGACAACCGTGGCCACTACCACCACCACAACCACCACCACGACCACCACCCAAGCGCCCACGACCTATAGGGATACCTACAGGGAGAGAGATAGGGATAGGGACTATCGGGATAGAGATCGGGATTACAGAGATAGAGATCACATTAGGGATCGGGATTATAGGGACCGCGATAGGGACAGAGATTACAGAGATCGGGACCGAATCAGAACCCGAGACAGAGATTATAGGGACCGAGATTACAGAGACAGGATACGGGAGAGGGAGAGGGAGAGGGATAGACCCCGGGACTCCGCGTACAGCACCCGAAAGAGAAAACCACTGAAACGCCGCCGCCCTGTATATGAATATTATTATGATGATGTTCCTATCTCTCCCCTCTCTCC
>NW_007436790.1:0-435 GCF_000475195.1 Diaphorina citri
CGTTTCCAATCCCTTTTGGCGGTCTTCGAACCCCCACACAGTGGGCTGGTAATCCTCGGTATAATTGCATGTTGACAAAGTAAACTTCCACTTCCCTGTTTGACGTTTCCTGTGTTATCAGCTGGATGGGAGTCACCACACCACATAATGCAACATGTGTACCATCTAATATACCGGTAAACTACTGCCAGGCTTAACCGAGGCCTAGCAATTAAAATAGATCAACAGTGGAACATGTTACGTATTGCTGTTATTGTTTGTCAGAATCAATTGAAAACATGACGACTGATAGTGCACAGTGGGAAAGAAGTACCGAGTCACAGTAAATCACCAAGAGGTTTTGGTAGAGGGAGCTTAACTTACAGGTGAGAGGAGCTAGTGGCATCAGCCAATTGGTGCTCCATCCTGCAAGGTATGGTAGTCCAAGCCAGTAGA
>NW_007436791.1:0-435 GCF_000475195.1 Diaphorina citri
CCTGTGTTGGGGTTTTTTTTTTTTTTTTTTTTTTTTTTTTTTTTTAACAACTGCTACATTCGACCTGTGTGGTCTGTGTCATAACATGCCCATCCTGTAGTATGTCCCTCATCAGATGAGAGATAAGAGACACAATATAGAACTATGTACTTCCTATTCAGATGCTGGGTCAAGACAAGGACACCAGAAAGTAATCTATCGAAATGCGAATGCAATTTTTTTGTCGGCTCCGGGATTCGAACCCAGGACCTTCTGCATTTGGAATCAAGTGCTTTACCAATGGGCTAACCTTGCCCCCCTTTCCAATCAACGTAAAACTTGGTAATTATCTGTTTCACAGGAAGTAATCACTCTGGATTTAGAAGACGATCCCATTGTAGAAGAAGTAGTCCTAGAAGATCACATCATTCAATCCGTAGAGGAAGCCATGGACAC
>NW_007436792.1:0-435 GCF_000475195.1 Diaphorina citri
CAATGACTTGTAGACCTCACTCAGAAACAATAGCCTTTACTGGACTCCCAAAGGTTCAAATTCCAATGAGGAAGTGTCTTTTTGAACATTTCTGCCAGATTCCATCAAAAGCGTAAAAAGGTAAAAACGCTTCGATAGTAATATTATCGTGGACTATACAAACACAGCCAATGAAACAACTTTTGATAGAGGAAACTGTTAAGATCTTAACGTCCCGAATTCGAAGAGAAGGAAGACAGGATAAAACCAGCCTTACCAAGAACGAAAATGAAACAACTCCGGGTTTAAACTAAGAACTCACTTTGTTCAACAATATTGCCGGGCAATGTATTGACTCGTTTATGAACTGTTAAGATCTTAACGTCCCGAATTCGAAGAGAAGAAAGACAGGATAAAACCAGCCTTTCCAAGAACGAAAATGAAACAACTCCGGGT
>NW_007436793.1:0-435 GCF_000475195.1 Diaphorina citri
ATTCCCTCTATTATTAGTCAATCACTTCAGTTCAGTGCTTCCCAAAACATAATGTTTTACAGGGGAAGTTCTGAAAAAGAAAACTTGACATTTTAAATATATTGTCTCCATAGCAAAACTTATTGATTGAATTCAAACCCGGGCTTTAAGCTTACTAGATAGGCGAGTTGTAGCTTTACCAATGGACTAAGTTAGCAATGCTAACGAAGTCATTCAAATAAAGGTCAACAGGTCTTCTTGAAAATGAACTAATAGCTAAGAACAACAACAACTACTGAACCATTCTTTTCCGCTGTGAAGCACATTTTCTTAGTATTGTAAAGAATTGTCTTATCAATAATGATTGAATTAGGTATCCTGTATTAGGGCGCTCGTCTGGTAAGCGGGAGGCCAGAGGTTCGAACTCCAACCGTGGTATGAAATTGTATCCTAATA
>NW_007436794.1:0-435 GCF_000475195.1 Diaphorina citri
ATTTACGTCAAACAGGGAGCTTAACCTAACCTACAATACTGTGGCTACTGGGACTTTGTAAACGCAAATGGCAAGCGAAAAAAAAGTTGTATCGAATAAATGGATCGTGCGATAATTTAGGAATTTATGCTTAGATAGGAGACACTCATGTGTAAAGGTCCGTTCCCGCTTGCTCGAAAATAAATCGTGTTGTAAGTAGTGGGAATACTTTTATTTAAATCACATTGCCTACAGGACATTTGGAGAAAAAAAATCGGATTGAACTCACGTTGTATCGAATAGCAATGGACCTTAAGTAGGAATAGATCAGCTGCGCTTACTTGGGTGATGTTTCAAAGTCATAGAGCAGGAAAAATAAGGAACAACGGAATTTTTCTTTTTCTTCTACGACTTCTAGATCCCGAGATAAATCGATTTAAAAAATACCGGTAAATC
>NW_007436795.1:0-435 GCF_000475195.1 Diaphorina citri
ATTTCTTTCTCTCACATTTTTGCTTTCCGTTTCTTTCTCTCCACCTCTTCCTCTGATACTCTCTGTTCCCTCTCTCTTTTTTTCCTTCATCCTGCTCCACCTCTTACGCTCTTTGCATTTCCAGAGAATTCACTCGAGCGTGATATGCCCGTACTTTTGCATCTCTTACTCTTACCATATCAGTATAATGAGAGACAAGAGAAACAGTAGATACAAGAGTTAACAAGACACTTTTCAATTAAAAAAGGAAAAATACTCTGACGAAAAATGTGTTTCATTTGTCGATAATTGCTTAGAGCAAACAATCAAGCAAACCTTTGATGAAATCTGGGAAAAGGAAAAAGAAGATACAGTTCTGAGAAATGAAGGAAATAAGACACAAAGCCCCTCGTTCCTGATGGAAGTGAAGAGTGTTTCTGAGAATTTCACGAAATT
>NW_007436796.1:0-435 GCF_000475195.1 Diaphorina citri
CCATCAGTAACTAAAGCTCAAGATTCATCAAATCGGGTGATTTTTTTTGGTTCTGGGTACAAACAAAGATAGAAATCACATCAGTTTGACCGGTCGAGAACTTAGTTTAGAAATCTCATCAGTTTGACCGGTCGAGAACTTAGTTTAGAAATCACATCAGTTTGACCGGTCGAGAACTTAGTTTAGAAATCACATCAGTTTGACCGGTCGAGAGCTTAGTTTAGAAATCACATCAGTTTGACCGGTCGAGAACTTAGTTTAGAAATCACATCAGTTTGACCGGTCGAGAACTTAGTTTAGAAATCACATCAGTTTGACCGGTCGAGAACTTAGTTTAGAAATCACATCAGTTTGAAGGGTCGAGAACTTAGTTTAGAAATCACATCAGTTTGACCGGTCGAGAACTTAGTTTAGAAATCACATCAGTTTGACCGG
>NW_007436797.1:0-435 GCF_000475195.1 Diaphorina citri
CTCGGAATGCATCACAGAAAAGTGAGAAAAATACTAACCTGGTGCATTCCAAAGACGTACAAGGAATAATTCCAAGTTCTAACTCGTTTTCGATCGTCGTCGGTGGAGTGCACTGTCTAGTATATGGAACTTACCAGGCAGCACCTTTTGTGGTGATCAAGAACGTCGCGTTCCAGAATGTTAAGTGTTTTGTAATAATACTATGTCTCTATTACCTATTGGTCTAGGACGCTCAATACTTCACATGTACTCATTATCTTTACTTTATTAGATATAGATTGTTAACCTTGTATGTGAACTGAAGCAATGCATCCAATCAAACAGCACGGCGTGCTTGTCTGGTTATTAATATTGCTTCCGATCTAACAGCGGAAGCATTGTGAAGGTAGCGGAAGAATATTTTGGAATAAGATTCGTCCTCCGATTTCCGAGTTA
>NW_007436798.1:0-435 GCF_000475195.1 Diaphorina citri
GACTCGACGCTCTCATGGGAGTCACATATTAACAATGTCACCAAGAAATGTTTCTTCTCCTTTCACTCACTCAATCTTTTGAGGAGAATACTCCCCTTCAATGTTCGGAAATTGGTATGCTCCACTTTAATACTCCCGATTATCGAGTATGCTGATAATGTCTACATTGGTATGACTAAGGAGCTACAGACCAAAGTGCAAAGGTTGCAAAATACTTGTGTCCGATACATCTTTGGTTTGCGTAAATACGACCATGTATCTATGTGCAGGGCATCACTTGGGTGGCTTACCATGGACCAGCGTCGCGAAATCCATGTTAGTACACTTCTGTGGCGAGTGCTGAACACCCGAACACCTTCCTATCTTGCTTCTATGTTCACCCCCCTAGCACTGCATGCACATGACACAAGATCTGGTGATGAGGCTCTTCTAATG
>NW_007436799.1:0-435 GCF_000475195.1 Diaphorina citri
TGGCACTAAAAACTGACCATCGAAATTTTGACTCGATTACATTACTTTCCTTCCTATAGGATAAGGAAAGTAAAAATACTCAGCTCTATTTCCTTAATTTTCTGCGAGGGTCAATATTATGGTCGGAGCTATGGTCAAGGCTCCGTGTAGGACGCTTCCATTCATTAGCATGGTTTGTTTTTCTCTTGGGTCAGTACTAGGCTATGGTCAGTTTGCCGTTGTGGACGCCTACCTACAAGATCAAAAGTGAAACCCTCAACACTTCCATAGATTGACGCTGCCATAAGTAATAAGTTACCGTAATGGGACTTCTGTTTCCTGAGCTGACAGTCTAAAAATGTTCAAGTTTAAGTTTAATTAAACAAATCAACAGGCCGAGCCCATGTATATGTAAAAAGTCTAAATGAAGCACTGCCTTTGTTGTCATATTTCAGG
>NW_007436800.1:0-435 GCF_000475195.1 Diaphorina citri
AGGTGGCAGATGATTGTGGTACAATATGATTCCTAGGAGCTAGGAATAGCTAGGAACGATAGCGGATCTTTTGAATGGTAATCTCGTTTCTCAGGAATTGTGTTTAGGCAAACAATGGAACCTCTAGAGTAGCGTAACTTGTAGCATGGAGGTGACACTATGAATTATTATTTTAATTCTGTGTATTATACTCGAGCTGAGTTTTACAGGGTGTTATAAATATTCATAATCTGGGTGACTCCATGAGAGACAATTGGGAAGACTAGCATTTTTCCAGCAGTCATAGAAGAATATTGTCTAAACCTAAATTCTCGGTCAGAAATCAGGATTATAGTCTGATGGTTAAAGTCAAAGAGGATTTAACATCTACAGAATTTTAGATAGGAATTTAGGAAATTGAAGTAAAGAGCTAAACAAAGTTTGTTGACCAACTTC
>NW_007436801.1:0-435 GCF_000475195.1 Diaphorina citri
TAACCTAAATGCTTTTCATGCAGCATCACCTTTCACCTACTTATACTTATCTGGAGATTATCGTGGGTTCAGATTTCATTAAGCTTTTCCCGCTATTCAGAAAGCGCTCTGCCGCTATCGCGTATTGAATACGGAATTCATTCAGTACTTAGTTTTTTATTTCGTCAAGTATACTTTACTTAGGTTACTTAGTTTCCTCAGTATTAGCACGGTGCCGGTACTTAGTTTCCAATACTTAAGTAACTTTTAGTTTCCAATACTTAAGTAGAAGAAGCACGGCAAAATTTTCAAAAGAAGTAAAAAACTGCTTGTTTCCCCCTCCAATGATACCTAATGTAGTGGGAGGGAGGGGTGAATAATGTTTCATTATTATTACTATTTTTTTTTAAAACTTTTTATTGCGGGATTTTAGATTACCAAAATCTAGCTTCCTTG
>NW_007436802.1:0-435 GCF_000475195.1 Diaphorina citri
CTTTAATTTGTTACTTGACAGTGTCTGGGGAATTCCTTGAAATTTCAAACATTTGAAATACACGATTTTTTTCTTTCTTTTTTAAAGGTTTGACGTCACTGTATAACTGCTAAGGTCTTTGGTGACAGAGATTTCACCACTCGTTCGGCGACAAGATCTCCGCCTCTTTACATTAATCTCATCCAGCCTGAGTAGAACCGAGAAAAGACACCTCCTATCCTAAACTCCTACTTTTCCTGCCTTTTACTGTCCTAGTCTCAATTAATCCTTTACAAAATTTGCTCCTTCTTTCGCCTTCTCTCTATCTTTCCCTGCTTTCACTTTCTCCTTTAGCTCTATTTACCTTTTTTACCCTCCTCCAGTCCCATTCCTTTCTTTTGACTCTTTCTATTCCCTTCTCAAACTCTAGCCCTTTTCCCATCTCCTGACCCTCTC
>NW_007436803.1:0-435 GCF_000475195.1 Diaphorina citri
TGTATGTTGTATTTAATGTTCTTTTTTCTATTTTCAGGGCTCTAATAGGCAAAGATCTTTTGTCTAAATCAGATCCAATGATAGTAACTTATATTCAACCATTCGGTGAAAGTCGATGGGTTGAATATCACCGCACAGAGGTCATTCAGAACAGTCATGATCCAGACTTTGCATCCAAAGTTCACATGGCATACAGATTTGAAGAACAGCAACCACTAAAGTTTGAAGTTTATGATGTCGACTCAACCAGTCCTAGATTGACTGATCATGACTTTTTAGGATTTGTGACTTGCAATTTAGGACAGCTGATATCCAATGGAAAGGTAAGAGGATTTATGGGCTGTTGATTTTGTGTGCATTACCTTCATTACCCCCCTCCTCCCTTGTTATCATTTGTTTTTTGATTTATGGTAAAGATGACACCATGTGACATTA
>NW_007436804.1:0-435 GCF_000475195.1 Diaphorina citri
TATTATGCAATCTTGCTTAGAATTACCTTATAGTTGGATATATTATGCAATCTTGCTTAGAATTACCTTATAGTTGGAAATATTATGCAATCTGAATTAGAATTAGGTACCTAGGTACCTTATAGTTGGAAATATGCAATCTTGCTTAGAATTACCTTATAGTTGGATATATTATCCACAGAGCACGCGAAGGTTGCATCTCTCCCCACTGTGACTGTAACGTTACTCATCCTGTTTACAAACTTGGGCACATCTGAAATAAGAACAGGAATTTTACTTTATTAGACAACTCCGAACTCCGACAGGATTGATAAGGCCAGTCACTCACTATCAGGGAGACCTGACAGGCGGACCTAGTCAGGTGTACCTGATAGTGAGTGGCTGGCCTAAGACTGAATACATCTACATATTACAATTGGATCTACATTTCTGACT
>NW_007436805.1:0-435 GCF_000475195.1 Diaphorina citri
TTTCGGAACTCTAAGAAGTAAAGCGCGGACATGGCTATCACACTGTAAAGAGAGCAAACAAAGTAGATTGAATTAAAAGTAAATACGAAAAAATCGAGCACCGGAGTATTGATCCGGAGTCCTATTACTCCTTTATTTTTTATTATTATTATTTTTTTTTTTTGATTCTGTCATTTGAAAGAGTTAAAAGGGGGAATTCTTTTAAGTTGGAAATAGCTAAGATAAGGTGCTGATGCACATATATACATACGTATATAGACTTGATAATATGGAAACATTCTTCACTCTTATCATGCGTTTGGTACGGAAACACTTACCGATATACCTACATCATAATAGCTACCATTTCGTTGTATCACTCACCAGAAAGCCAGGACCAGAATTAGAAGACAGACTAATATTTGATAGAATTTATTTGTACACACGGGCAGATCT
>NW_007436806.1:0-435 GCF_000475195.1 Diaphorina citri
ACAATAGAGGTGTTTATTTATTTTCATTATATTTCCCTCATTCAATCACATAGGTTCTGACTGTTCTTCTTCATTTAGTCTTCATTTAGGTATCGTCCAGCTTCAACCAGGATTTCTTAATCTCTCATAAGAGCAAACTGCAGCAAGGTCATCACGTTGATAGACGATAAATCGGCGATAACTGCCTGTGAAATGAAACATACAAAAGTGTAAATGATAAAAACGTACAGAGAATTTGTATGAAAAATTGTCAACCTGCCTCGGTGGCGTAGTGGGCAGGACGCTCGCCTGGAAAAAGGAGGGCGCGGGTTCAATCCAAACCATGGCATGGTATTTTATCCTCATTTATTTGAGCATTTGACCTCAAATGGAGCTCTACGGGTTAGGAGGTAAACTCCTCCGGCGCGAGGCGAGGTAAACTCCTCCGGCGTTTAC
>NW_007436807.1:0-435 GCF_000475195.1 Diaphorina citri
AATTTCATCTTGGAAAAAACTGCTAAGAGCAGTCGCCATGGTTTTAAAATTTTGTCGCCTTCTTCCTATTGGCCCATGCACCGTGAGTGAACACGATCATCCTCTTCGTTCACATCACATTGTTGACTCACTCATTGATTATATTCATGTTAAGAATTGCCATTCAGGACCACATTTGGTTATCTCTATTTTACGCGAGAAATATTGGATCTTGGGACATCAAGATATTGTTCATAAACGCATTCAAAAATGCAATGTTTGTTTCACAGGGAACCCCAAGCCAATATTCCCGATCATGTCAAACCTACAGAACCTTCGACTTCAAGATTATCAAGCATTCCATGACGTGCAAGTTGATTTGATCAAGACTTCAGGAGGTGTCTGCAAGGGACCGGCTGTGAAGTTGTGTCCACACCCAAATCGGTGGATTTGGTT
>NW_007436808.1:0-435 GCF_000475195.1 Diaphorina citri
ATAAACTATTTATTTTTGTATTTTTTTCGCAGAACCTACCACTTAGGTACTTCCTTCCTCCCCAATTCTTTTGGAGAGAGACGTTCCTGTTTTCTTCTTTCTCTCTTTTTTTCAAGTTTTTAAGGAGCTTTGATAGAAAGGACTGTAAGTGAGGTCTTATAGTCCCGAAAACGGAGAGAGAACGAGGACAGGATAGGAGAAAACCAGCTGTTCTCGAGAACGAACCTTGTAAAGTGAGAAGGAATCAAGGAGAGGTAGAGAGATATTTTTTTAAAGAGGTTTGATAGAGCGAACTGTAAGTGAGGTCTTATCGCCCCGAAATCGATGAGAGAAAGAGGACAGGATGGGAGAAAGCCGGCTGTTCCGAGAACGGACATTATCCCTTCAGGATAAAATCCGCCCCGGGCGGAAAACGAACCCGCGGCCTAGCGCTTA
>NW_007436809.1:0-1566 GCF_000475195.1 Diaphorina citri
AAAGCTGTCTGTGCGCATGGCTAGGTTCTCAGCAGTAGGGATTTTAGCGAAAAATCAAAAATTGTTAACTTCACACTTGTGAAGTTGTGATACAGCTGTGAGCTGATAAGTTTTGGGGAACTAAGGAACTTTGGGCTACTGACTGGAACTGTACGTCGAAAATTCGATTTATCGTCAGCAAATCACCAAGTTCTAGTTTTTTGGACCATTTTGTAAGGACTTAGGAAAAATGGGAGCGGGCAGCGAAGACGATTGGAATGTTTCTCCATTTGTCAGATTCATCATAAATGCTGGGGAGGTCTTGGAAGCTCCTGTTATTTGGTTTAGAGGTCAGTATAAAAACAAACTCATTTTACCGATAGGTCCTATTTATTTTCTGTAAAACTGCTAAGAACTGGGAAGGATATGCAGTCGCAGTGTCTCCTCCCCTTCCCAAAGGCCAAATAGGTTATTCACATGAAATTTCTTATCAAATTCTGATCTGCTGCTCAAGAGTTATGGCCTACTAACTATCTAAACAAAATGAAAAAAAAAAAAGATTGCTAGCTGGAACCACAGCCCATTTGAACAAAAAGATTCTATAGCAGGGCTGGTGGGGTTTTACCTTGTTTGATAGCCATTTAGCCAACTCTAATACAATAAGGTGGTCTCTTCCTGATCCCTTATGTGCCATGTCCATTTTAGTTTAAGACTATTGCACTGATCCTCTCCGCCATCGTCTGGATAGTTTGGGGAGGTCAATCAGGAAAGTCAAGCCCCCGGGTTCGATCGAGAGGACCGGACCTGTGGAGAACCCGATAGGAGAATTCACCCTATCAGTATTGTAGCCTCGAAGTGTCGAAAAGAGACCTTACTTTGGAGCTCGCATCGACGCCTGAGGAAATCTGCCACGACGTTGTCCACTAAAATCTCCTTTGACCCCTCCAACTTTATATGGTCACTCCCATTAAGATCCAAGGTAGTTCCGGTCCCATATCGGCGAACGCCGTCCCCTTTTTTATGACCCAGTGTATCTAGGGATGTCTGCCAGCGTCACAATTAACCGTATGAGCGAGAACCCTCTCCTGTTTTGGTCAGGTATTATCTTATTTATTATTTATGTAAGTGGTCATTTCTTTTTTTTTTTTTTTTTTTTTAAGAATTGACGCGAGCAGTCAGAACTTGACAAGGTAACCGAACAGTTTAACACCGTCTGGTGACTTAGTGAGTAGCACTTGTAGACAGTTATCAACCATGTGCACCCTTGAAAACTACCACTCCCATATACCTATGCCCCAAGACATCCCACAGTGTTAAAAGAGACCTTTTTTCCTTACTCATGGCATTAAATTCGTATAGACTCGTATAAGCGCTTCCTCATGGCATAAATCCGGTACCCCTATGCTTTTTGATGTCAGAGTTCTAGACAGGTGTGTATCCGCTGGTGTTTCCTGTGTATTTGTAACTCACAGTTGACTGTGTAGGTGTTTTTTTGACGAACCGTTTTGTATCTTATATATATATCAGGTAACTAACTGTATGAGACCAGTTTATACAAACCCTATGAGGAAAATGTCTATTTCTCTT
>NW_007436809.1:6355-10131 GCF_000475195.1 Diaphorina citri
CCACTTATTAAAAGCCTACGTTTTGTCTATGCAATCTCTGCTGTCGTTTCGTAATACACCATTGGCAAAATGACAAACTGTCGGTAAACTCTCTCCCTAAACAATAAACTAGAGCATAATGATATAAATAGTCAAGATAATAAAACAAATAACGTGTAAAGGACAAAAAAACGTCAGTGTCATCAAACAGTAAAGAGAACGAAAATAACCAAACCATACGCACATACTGTATATTCAGAAGATAGATAAAGAGACGAGAAGAACGCCACGAGGTAGACCGTTCACGTCGTCGTCGCGTGTTGGTCAAGAAAGGGAGTTCGGAAGAGCCTACTTCCTCACTACTTGGTTGTGCTATTTGGACACAGCACTTCTTGCCCTTCCACATCTCCACCTTCGTGGTAATTGTCCCCATAAAACTAGACACATCGCGCCACCGAGAAGATGGTGGTGGATACGTTACAAGTGTATACAGAAAAATGGACTTAACCAATCGACTCAATGTACATACATACGCAGAAATGGGTAGTCGTTAATATGTTCTCAGAACCAAATCTGACCATCCCCCCCTCCCCACCACTCTCTCTCTTCCGCTCCGCAAAACGCGTCTCACGCGATACAGCCACGCTCCTATCCTTCTCGTTACCCCAAAGCGCTAAGTCACGGATAAGTTGTTCACAACAGACACACAACAACAGATGAACCTCTAATCGGTACCGAGAGTTGTATGGAAATCCAATGATTGAAATTCTAATAAAATCACCTTTGGAAATTTCCAAACTGTCGCGTTGCGAATGGAATAATTCAATAGAGTTGGGGGGTCTTAGGTATACTGGTGGACATATACATGGGTATACCGTAGGAGAACCCCGAACTGGACGCACCAGATGAACACAAAGGTACAATCCACAAAGGAACCTTTTTCAAAAGAGGGCGCAACATTTCTTCTCTCTCCAGCTCAGACTCACACCTTCTCGCGCACAACATCCAGACTCGTTGGGTAACCGGACATCAATCAGAATCGACCATCAACGCAGACGGCCGAACATCTGTCAAGATCGGCGCCCAGCTAAGCGCCGGCGGGTCCCGCCTAAAATAAGGAACTACCCTATTACAAAAGAGTCTTGCCGACCGAAAGAGAATAGGACAGAAGCGAGAGAGAGAAGCTGAAAGCCCTGCTGCACCTGGTATTCGTCAATGTCAGGGAGACAACGTTTGGAGAGTTCTTTTTTTTTACTGAAATGTTGTGCCAACACATCATCCTTGTGTCATAACGGTACTCACATTCGGGATTCCTCGAATACTCACCCCCCATTTAAATTTAATAACGACAGTCAAAGTATGAACAAATGGTAACGAAGGATTTGATTACCACTGTTTGGACTTTCTATTATTTGTTCACACGAATTCAAACACTCATAAATAACAATTCTATAGCTAGAAAATGCAAACAATAACACTTTTCAAACGAACTGAATGTTCCATACATTTATTTACACTGTAATATATCTCATACACTTTCCTCGGTACCTAAGCATTGTCGTGTGTCTCTTTAAAATAGATCTTATCATTATAAACCCCTTCTTACCTAATTTCTTTCATTTTCTTTATGCTACTTCTTATCTGGTTGTTGTACAAAAAACAAAACCACGTATCACTTCTTACAACGGACTAGATTCGTCACAACCAATACATTTATTACCATGTAATACAGGTGACTTTCTCGATTTTTTACTTTTTTACATAGATCATCATCTCGCTCTAAAACCCGTTCCTGTACTATTTTTTATTTCTTGTTTTCTCTGTTGTCTTGTTTTCGTCATATACCCAATCTATAGTTTAACTTGTCTTTCACTCTTTATTCTTTTAGCATTATTATTTTATGAATATAATTCTTTATGTCTTGTTTTCATATTGTCTTCTATACGTCGTCTTTATATTATGTAATCTATTACATATGTAACCTTCCTTGTTCTACGGAAGTTCCTGTATCGGACGGTATTGCCTGAGTAGAGGAAGGTTTTCAGCCGTCATGACCTTGTCAAATGTTCCGTTCGTGTTCTGACTTCTTAAAAATTGTGCTTACAAGGGCATTTACCACACCGTCCTGCTATCTCACGCTTCTTAGGATTTTAGAGAAATGTCTGCTGGATTGGGCAACTGTACCTAACGCCCGAGACCACGTTAGGAAAAACGACCGAAGTTGAAGTTCGAATGACTTGACCCCTACCCAGTTTTCCTCTCTTACAGTGAAATTGGGTTCTCCCTGTATTTAGTCTTGTAGTTTTTGGGAAGAGTGTCGTCCTAGATTTCCAGGGGCGGAGGTGATAAACAGTCTCGTGGTGAAGCCGAACACGCTAGTGAAACGAGGGTCTGTAACCTGGGTCCGCAGGTGTTCAGTGACTGTTTTACAGTCAGTGCTCGTAATTCGCTCTTAGGGTAGTATAACGCGACTTCCTCAACCCGCGCCCCACGACATTCTTCTTATTTGAAGAAGAGACCTGACTCAAAGTTGTCTGAATGTATTCTATTAAAAAAAAAGCAATAAGAGGTGTTGTCAATCCAGTTATTTTGCTTTGCTTAGATAAAGAAATAGAAGAAGAAACTAGGTATTAATCAGGGGCGTGCAGTCGAGGTACCTATTGATGATAGCTATCTGCAAGCCTAGATTCACGGCACACCACTAAATAATAATAGTACATCCATGTTTAAGTGAAGAATAATACATACCTCAACTTGGTGGCTTTCATTCTTCATTGAAGCCTTCACCACTCCAGATATTATGCCTAGAGTACCATCAAACTGCATGGATTGAACATGATCACTATCCAACTTGTTCTCAGCCCTCTTGATGAGAGAGGTCTCCTCTTTCACGTACTCTACAACCATTGAATACTTGATTTTGTAAGAAGTCATTGCTGTAAATTAAAAGAAGAACAAAAATGAAAACAAGCTTGAATTATTGTACTTCTTATTGAATAGGTAAATGCAAGGAAAAACAATAAATAGGTAATAATCAGAGTGAAACTTGTCTTGGAAAGTAAAATGCATAATATTACATGGATAAATATTACATTTTGGATTTTGTAAAGAAGACTTGAACCTGACCTGAAAAAGGATGTTTCTTCTTCACACACTCACACAGGGTTACACAGGGAAAATTTTCAATTGTAGTTTATACAGGATTGGAGAGGGTTAAATTGGTCAAATAAAAGTTCAGTAGACGTGAAATTTCACGGAGAATAGTACTATAACACTCACTTACCTTAAAAATCCGGAAACAAGGCGGAAAAACCAATTTTTCAAACGTGAAAATTTTCTTATGGGAAAACACCGGCACGCAGATGTAAACAAATGTTTGTTTACTCTACGCACTTGACGCCATCTTGTTTTCTGACATCATCACTGAAGGGGTCTATTTTGAAAAAAATCGAATGTTGCAGTTGCAGTGGTGCCAACTGAAAAAAAAAAACAAGAAAAAAAAAAGCTGTCTGTGCGCATGGCTAGGTTCTCAGCAGTAGGGATTTTAGCGAAAAATCAAAAATTGTTAACTTCACACTTGTGAAGTTGTGATTTGTGATACAGCTGTGAGCTGATAAGTTTTGGGGAACTTTGGGCTACTCTACTGACTGGATCTGTACGTCGAAAATTCGATTTATCGTCAGCAAATCACCAAGTTCTAGTTTTTTGGACCATTTTGCAAGGACTTAGGAAAAATGGGAGCGGGCAGCGAAGACGATTGGAATGTTTCTCCATTTGTCAGATTCATCATAAATGCT
>NW_007436810.1:0-435 GCF_000475195.1 Diaphorina citri
TGGCATTGGTTTGGCACTAAGCCTCGACCATACAGCCAGAGTGGATGTGTTTTGTAAAAATGTCTATTTAATATACATAGCTTTTCATATTATATAATTATATTACTTTTAACGAAAAAATGGAATAGATGACCATAGGTTTTATCTGATAGTAAAATGGTTTTGAATGAAAAAGGGTGTTGAACTAAAGGTTCCAATGCACGAAAAAGTTTTTCCCTTTGAGGCACTGCCGCGGTTAATCAGCGTAGGTACTACGTATAAGTAAAATGAAGTAAATGCAATTTCTTTGTGTTATTATGTCACAACTTTGGTGCTCACTGCAGCATTGTAGGATTTTTTCCCAATATCTCAATAATTCTGTCATCCAATGTTTACCTACCATGCTGGCACCGGTCGCTATGCGCATTTACATGTCATAGCTACTCATTTTCCTCA
>NW_007436811.1:0-435 GCF_000475195.1 Diaphorina citri
CTCTATTTTTTCTTTCATAATTTCTCTCCATCTCTTTCTTTATTTATTTCACTCCCTCTCTTCTACCTATGTATACCCTATTGCCTTATTCTACTCCCTCAAACTACTTTACTTTCCTCTGGCTACACACTTTGTTCTTATTTTTTCAATGGGAGTTTTGACATCTCCACTAAATCGAGAGTTGAAACTATTTTTTTCGATTGGCAGTTTTGTTATTTCCATAACTAAAAATTAAGAATTTCAACTAATGTTTCGATTGGCAGTTTTGTTATTTCCACTAAAAATTGAGAATTTCGACTAATGTTTCGATTGGCAGTTTTGTTATTTCCACTAAAAATTAAGAATTTCAACTAATGTTTCGATTGGCAGTTTTGTTATTTCCATCACTAAAAATTAAGAATTTCAACTAATTTTTCGATTGGCAGTTTTGTTATT
>NW_007436812.1:0-435 GCF_000475195.1 Diaphorina citri
ACTCTGAACATATGCACGACTTGTTATCTTAAGCTTCGTTACTTCCACTTTTGATATCACCTTCTCCTATAGCTCTAGCTCTAGGATCTTGTGCATTATATTCACCCATGCCTTTCACTGTCTCTTCTGATTCATATGTGTAGTGTGTGGATATAAATATAGATTGCTTAGCAACTTTGCTAATTCCATGATTAGTTCCTAGTGTTGTATTGTCGTCATTAATGATCAGGTCTTGGGGTTTTCTTTTCATTTCCAAGAATATTTCTCCTTAGCTTTTACTTTTTTTTAGACACTCCTTGGACTTATTTCAATATTTGATCGCCTTGTTATGTGTAGATACTATCTATGTATCTACTAGAATCTGGATAGTTTGTTAACAGATTCTGGTGCATAGTGCATAATCGCTTTTTTTCCATGGAAATTTGTAAAAAAAAA
>NW_007436813.1:0-435 GCF_000475195.1 Diaphorina citri
ATTGTTCAGCGAATAATTAGGTACATACATAGTAGAATACACAGGTACCCTTACGAAATGTCAATACAGAAAGTTCATTGACCTTTGTTCACCCTCCGGTCAGATGAACGTTCTTTCCTATGGAACACTTTTCCTACAAATGCTTTAGCATTAATTTCGTAATTATAAGATAGACCTGTAGCCTGTTCCACGAAAGTATGCTAATGAAAGTAAATTATTAGAATCACTATTATACTTGTAACTTTTATTATTCTATACATTCGGGGAACAGGCTACTGAGGGGAAATGGTTAGATCTTAGATGGTTTTGAACGTTTTCCATGATTTCAAAATTGGGTACAAGTAGCCCACTCAAAAGGGGGTTTTTTTTGGTGACAAGATAGTAATGGAAGGGGTCACACTTGGAAATTAAACAATGATTAACTCTTAATCTTGG
>NW_007436814.1:0-435 GCF_000475195.1 Diaphorina citri
CGATATCTCCTTCTTCTCATTTCTGTTCTTACGTCGTGTTTTATGTATTGTTCCTCTGTGTTCTTCCACATTTCTCACATATTTTCCCTGCGTTTCGTTTTCTTTATTTCTTTTGTCTGCATCGAATTCCTCTTCGACAATGGCAACACTTGTTTTTAACTTGTTTTTCCCTTATTTCTTCCCTTTTCTCCTCCCACTATATTTCTTTCCTTTCTTCTCTTCTTTTTTCTTTTTACACTCCCACTCTTTCTTTTGTCTCTCTGTTTTACCGCCTTCTTCCTCTTCTTTTTACTGCTCCTACCTTTTTCTTTTCTGTTTTCTTCTTTACCTGCTTGTTTTTTTATTTTCTTTTATTTTTCAGTTTTTGTGTCTTTCCGCAATTTCCAGTCTCTTCTCTTTCTCTTCTTACACCTCTTTTTACTCTTTCTTTTATTT
>NW_007436815.1:0-435 GCF_000475195.1 Diaphorina citri
ATACGCATGGAATCGAACCCCGGACTAGTACATTTCACGTTCGAGATGACCTTCTCTAAGTCATCCATAGTAATATGTGACCAATACAATGACCTATCAATACAGGTAGGTACAAACTCATCGTTACGTAATGTTAAGCTAGGGCCTAGGTTGCTCTGTTTTACCTCATCTACCTCATCAATAAAATTATTATTGAATTCATTACATAGACTCTCCGAATTGAATGAATGAGGAAAATGCTTCCTCAAAATATCGAAAGAAGATTTGTTTTAATTTCTACCCATAAGTTTATTTGTTAGGGCCCATGTTTTTCTCATATTATTAGAATTTTCTTCAAACTTTTTTTGATAATATTGATTATATGCTTTTCTAGTTTCAAGAGTGACTTTGTTACGTATAGCTGCATATTTTTCTTTTAAAGTAAGATCTTTTTTT
>NW_007436816.1:0-435 GCF_000475195.1 Diaphorina citri
TACCTCGGCTGGGATTGAACCCACGCCCTCCTGTTTACCAGGCGAGCGCCTCGACCACTACACCACCGAGGCAGGTACTATTATAAATAAAACATAAAAAAAAAAGATAAAGGGAACTGTATCAACGGAGATCTTATTGTCCCGAAACGGAAGATAGGAAAACAGGCTAGGAGAAAGCAAGCCGTTCCGAGAACGAACCTTATCTGATTAGAATACAGTTCGCCCCGGGCGGCAATCGAACCTACGACCTAGCGCCTTATGAACCCATCATCCTTTGTAATATTAAAAAAGGCTTCCAAAAGCTTTTGAAAAAGAGGTTTGACAGAGGGAACTGTAACAAAGGATCTCAAAACGTTTTTTTTTTTTGCCAGCCTAGTTAGCTTAGTTGGTAGTGCGTCTGCCTTGTAAGCGCTAGGCCGCGGGTTCGATTCCCGC
>NW_007436817.1:0-435 GCF_000475195.1 Diaphorina citri
GTCTGTAAACAAAATATCTCGAGAACGGTAAGAGCTAGCGACTTGAAATTTGGTATGTAGTTCACAAATGTGACAAGGTGCTGCGCTTGGCGGTATTTTGACCGCTTTTGACGGATTTCGACCGTGTTTTGGCGGTTTTCAGCTATACCGACTAAACGGTTAGAGAAATAAGCATCATTCAATAGGATAAGGAAAGTCGTGTGATGTTCACACCAGATTTTTTTTTTTACATAAAGCTAAATCAAAATTTTGAAGGTGTACCTTCAAAATCAAGCCCCCCCCCCAAAAATTTAGGCAAGAACCGCCTATGATTAGAATTGGAAGTTTGAATTAGAATTCGAATGAGCATTAGAAGAAGCGGATCGTTATTTTCGCAATATCCGGAGTTGCCACCTTCTCTATGTAGAAATAGAGGCCTATTTCTAGCATTAGAAT
>NW_007436818.1:0-435 GCF_000475195.1 Diaphorina citri
GCTTTTTTTTTTTTTTTTTTTTTTTTTTTTTTTTTTTTAACGAGACCACAGTTATTTTATTATGGAACGAACACAGTAAAGTCCAAGTTTCGCCAGCTTAGTTAGCTTAGTTGGTAGTGCGTCTGCCTTGTAAGCGCTACCTCTTTAAAAAAAAAAAAAAGTCCAAGTTTCAACTTCACGAATTTTTCATTCATCCTTGTTTCAGCAATGCTCTCAACTCAAGCGGTTTGTCCGATTTTAATAGATCTGGACAGAAATAAAATACATATATCTGGACATGAATGAAGTTCACTCATTTTGGGTCCGATCAGACCTTTGGGGGAACCGCAGGGTACCCTTTTTCTAGAGACCACAGTCAGATAAACCGTTAAAGGTAGTTAAAGAACAAATAAACACGAACAGAAAAAAAAAAAAAAAAAAAACATGAACTTTTTT
>NW_007436819.1:0-435 GCF_000475195.1 Diaphorina citri
GTATTCTGGGGTCTGTAAGTTTTCAGTTTCTCATTTTTTGCTGAAAAGGAGTAAAAAAAAAAAAAAAAAAAAAAAAAAACAGTAAGTGTGGTGTCTCTTATACATTTATCATTCATCTTCTTTCTTGGTAGGTCACGAAAAGTGTGTTTTTTTCATCATTTGAAAAGTGACAAATTTTAGGCTTAGTCACTGTGCTTTTGCTTATTTCATTGTTCAACCCTAGGTATAGGTAAGCACATAGAAATTTCTAGCTTTAAGCATTAGGTATCTGTGCACAAGCAAACTTGTTAATCTGCTTCTAGAACCCAATTTAACTTGTCATCCTAGAACTAAATTTTCTTTCATTTTGTTGGCTTGTCAACATAACCAAAGTTTGTACTTTTTCAAAAAACCCTTTTCAAATATTTTCAATATTTTGTGACTTTTACCTTGAAT
>NW_007436820.1:0-435 GCF_000475195.1 Diaphorina citri
CTACTGGCACTATTCGGAGATTCGTAGAAGCTTAACCCATCCTTTAGGGATGTCCAGCCCCTACACCTAAGCCTCGGAGTGTGCCGAAGGTCCCCAACCTTTAGCTTATTTTTGCTCTTAACTGAGGCTATAATGATATCCGAATCTAATGACTCATTAGATTTTGTAAAAAAAACTTTATGAATGAAAAAACATGAGGAACTTTATGAATGAAAAAATGTTTTTTTATTTTTATTTTAATTTATTATGGTGCGTCAACACAAAATTAAATGTTATATACACCTATTGAGAATTATCTAAATTTTTATTTGGGTTCTACGGAGGAATTCGAGGGGAGGAGAGATATCATTGTCTCTGAGACAAGAGAGTAGAGTGGAAGATAGATTGAGGGAGGTCCTAACATTTGAGTAGTTTTGACATTCATTTAATATGTGC
>NW_007436821.1:0-435 GCF_000475195.1 Diaphorina citri
TTTTAGGGGAAAATTTCAAACTTTTCGATCGAGTTGATTAATAAAGAAGTTTTGTGCGTCTCGGAGACAAATGTCTTATTGGCCGAGCGGTTGGGAGTGTTTTTTTTAATCCTCTACTGAGATGATAAGTGTGATGGGTGGGGGTTCGAATCCCGGAGAGGTCATTTTTTTTTACATAATTTTATCATTTAAAAATGTTTTAATAATAGCCATAATTACTTTTTTCATAATTTTATAGTTAAAAACTACCTATTTCATAATTTTATAGTTAAAATTAATGAAAAAGGTTTAAAATGCAATTTTTAGGTAGGTATGTATGTAGGATACCGTTCTAATGAAAAAGTTCAAACAGTCGTGGGTTGCTTTACATAATTTTATCATTTAAAAATGTTTTAATAATAGCCATAATTACTTTTTTCATAATTTTATAGTTAA
>NW_007436822.1:0-435 GCF_000475195.1 Diaphorina citri
ACCACATTACTCGGCACTCTTTAACAGGCAGAAACCTCCCAGAGAATGAAATACGGGGTGTGTCAGAGACGAGGTTCTGTGATGGGGAGAGAAGGAAAAAGTTATTTATTTTTCGATACCTATGATTTCTGAGTTTTTTAGTATGTATTAGATAATTTTAAAGCGAGTTCTTATTCTTAGCTTTCAGTCGACGAGGTAAACAATTTCTGTGGAATACAGATTTGATGAGAAAGAGGAGGACATGGAAAGTAAGTCGACGATTTTGTTTATCTGTTATGCCTAATGTCAGCAGCTAAAGTGACAGATCCAGAAATTAGGTTTTGAATCGTGATGTTTAAAGGTTTGTGAGTTTTGGCAACTCCACCAATTAAACTGGGAGTTTTTGGTTTGTTACCTACCAGCTAATTAGGATTGGAGTTTTGACATCTCCACCAA
>NW_007436823.1:0-435 GCF_000475195.1 Diaphorina citri
GCGGTCAAATTCTCAAATTATATTGAGGATAAAATTCCATACCTCGGCTGGGATTGAACCCACGCCCTCCTGTTTACCTTGACCACTACACCACCGAGGTAGGTATTAACATTAATCTTGGTCCGGGGATTGGATGAGAGGCCAGGCCTTTTGCCCATATCGTATTACCAAGCATCAATATGATGTAAGTTACCATCTTGGATTGGAGGAGGAAGATTGAAATGTCGACACAAACGTTAACAACAACAATATGATGTAAGTCAATCCGCGATTTCGTCGGATCGTGGCGTCACGACGAGTGATCTAACCAAATTATTAGGCCCTTCCCACGTTGGAAGTGTTGAAGTCGCGCGATACAGAGTCTCTATCATTAGTAAAGAGAAAATAATAGAGAGTCTCTATCATTAGTAAAGAGAAAATAATAGAGAGTCTCTA
>NW_007436824.1:0-435 GCF_000475195.1 Diaphorina citri
AATTAATTTAATTGATAATAGAAATTAAAAGTAAACTTCCCTGATTCCATTATCTATACTTTCTAGTGTTTTACTTTGAAAGTTACCTAGAAGTGTAAAGTTCTACAAGCTAAAAGTACCTAACCTACTAATATGTAGGTAATGAGTTATATCAATACAATAAATAGGTATTCATTGAGTTGAATTGAATATCTACCTACGCTACGTCTCTACTTCATAAAAGTATGTAGAAATTCAGAAATTGTATGAACGCCCAGTAACTATTCTAAGTATGCAATGTGCCTAGCAAGAAAGATAATCCTTTAGCGAAAATAGAAAGAAGGTGTTATTTTCAAAGCTTTTTCTCGTGTACCTAGGTTGTGTTTCACTCCCCCTTTCTCTATCTCTTTTTACTTTCTATTTTCCCTCTTTAGATGCCTTTCTCTGTCTCTTTTT
>NW_007436825.1:0-435 GCF_000475195.1 Diaphorina citri
AAATATATCATGAAATTCTAATATTTTATTTTACAAGAAGGTTATAATAAGTATTTTTGTTAGGGTTGTCTGAAAGTTCTTGAATCTTAACTCTAATATATTTTACTGACTCAAAAATCTGATAAACTAAATCCTAATATTCTCATTAGTACAATAATTGCTGCTCCTATAGGGAGGTTTAAGAAAGCATCATGGCTACAATGGTGGTGTTGACTTCTTACTTCTCTGAAAAATAGCTAAAGCTGAAAAGGATAGAATTCTGCTGAATCATTGAAATAAGAGAGGCTTTTCTTCACATCGCGCCATTAAAAACGAGAAAAACAAAATTCGAAAAAGAAAAAAAAAAATGGTATACCTAGAAGTTATATTGTTGGAACGTTCACTGTCTTCTATTCCACGCCCGGTCTCCGAGTTGTGAGGCTAGGAGCGGGAACC
>NW_007436826.1:0-435 GCF_000475195.1 Diaphorina citri
TCTTCAGTTGGCTCCAACAGCACAACAGCCCGGTGCTTCTGTCCAGGAATATTCCATCAAAGTCCCCAAGTAAGTGCCCATTATAACTCTTGGTTTCTACTAGAAAGTCATGTAGGTAGGTACCTACTCTAAACATACAGCAAGTCCCTATGTGCAAGCCGATTTGTGCAGGCACAATATTAATGCCAGTGGACAGTTAATTGGGGTTATGTCCATAGGCATTTTCCAGTTTCCACATTGTGACATGTTTTGAGGAAAAAAATCTTCATTTATATCAATTTAAATGGGATTAGGCTCATAGGCTTACTTTTTCCTCTACAAGTCACACCTTTTTAGAACAAAAGTATGCTAGGACAATGGCCTCAAATTTAACATTTTTCATGGTGATATTTTACAGGGATACCAATAAGAAGTATCATGTTATGAGATTCAATG
>NW_007436827.1:0-435 GCF_000475195.1 Diaphorina citri
AATGTTAACTAATGCTAATGCTCATGTGTTTTCTACAAATAGTAAATATTGGTCGTAATTACTTGATAGTTCATGTAAGTACTTTGAGCACGTGTTTAGCTGTTTAGTACAAGATGACAAAATTTATGAATGTAATTTTGTATTATAAGGAATTAAGATGTGATGACCATTAAAATTGTGGCAATGTGACATTCTCCTTTAGTAGAGGTAATACTTGTACAAAGAATGTTTTACATTTTGCACAAATTTCATACATATATCATGCTGGGATTATGAAGTAACAAAGTGCAAATCAGTCATGTGAAAATAGACCTGGCTGCATTTGGAGCAATAAATGTAAATCTTGTACACGACAAACGACGAAAGAAGATTTTCATTTTATGTATTACCTTTACGTTTTATGTTTGGCACATAGTATACTCATCATAGAGATAT
>NW_007436828.1:0-435 GCF_000475195.1 Diaphorina citri
GCACATTACCCGAACTGTCATCGTTTCAGTTCTACTTTAACACATTAATCTGTCTGTAGCCAACGGCTTTATACAACCAGTGCGTTCACACATAGGGTTGTTTTTTATCATTTCATATTTTTTTCTTCTTAATGTCACCTCTGTTTGAAAGTTCAGTCAGGTGACATTTATGAATGCTCTCATTATGACACAGCATTGCTCTCATTGTATCATCATATTACACAGTTACAAAAAAATAACATCACCAAAAAAGTTGTTGATCGATTTCGCAGTTCGGCACAGTGAAGGACTGTGCCAGTTCACCAGGTTATGTACCTATGTGGTAGGACTTTCTTACGTCATAAAATGTTGGATAATTGACCCCGTAGATCCCTAGGATCTAGGACCATCAGCAAAATTGTGGTCCACTAGAGGTTAGAAGACCCTGTTGATGTA
>NW_007436829.1:0-435 GCF_000475195.1 Diaphorina citri
TTTTTGGCCGTTTTCAGCTATAGCGACAAAACGGTTAGAGATATTGTAAAAGTTAGGGTAAAAGAACACTCAAATAAGGAAAGTCGTGTGATGTTCACACCAGATTTTTTTTTCTTCCGAATGTCTTGTAGCAGTCTGGCTGAGGGACTATAAACAGAGAGTAGATCAGCGTCTAGCTAGGGGACTATAAACAGGGAGTAGACTAGACCAAATTTCCTCACGCTATATCAATAGCGAAGGTTGAGTGCGAAGGGCATCCCACTCGGAAAATTTTGTTTTAGCCACGGACCTGCTAATTTAAACTGCTAGTTGGGTTTACACATGACTGCTTACTGCTTACCGTCCTTATCTACTATCCTACCATAGAAAACTTTAAGCACTCCTTTCCTCTCTATTTCGCACTCTTCCCTGTCCTTTGAGTTCTTCTGACTCTTT
>NW_007436830.1:0-435 GCF_000475195.1 Diaphorina citri
AAAAAAAAAAAAAAAAAAAAAAAAAAAAAATAGAAAGTTAAAAAATCATCTCAAAAATCCGTCAAGAAAAATGTATAATTATTGATGAAGACACAACATACCTATTTGATGGAATTGGCAAACGAAATAATGGCGAAAAATAGCGGCCCAGATTGGCGCAGATGTTTTAATGATTGACATTGCGGATTGATTCATGAATTTTGATTTGATTTAGTAAATTATCATATTAATGTTCCATGTGTAGTTGTGTACAGGGTGCTTGATGTCATCATTTAATTCATACACGAGTAAATTACTGCACCAAAGCCTTGAAATTTTGGAAACACTGTCAGAAGACGTTAATGTTCTTACCTTCTTACGGGGATTCCAACCTGCGGTCAAAACTACCTGATTATGGTCAAATCTCAAGGGTTGACATCCAACCTGCGGTCAAGC
>NW_007436831.1:0-435 GCF_000475195.1 Diaphorina citri
ATTCGATTCGGCGTGAAAAATCACATGGGATCAACTATTCACATGCTTACTTGTTAATGGTTCACAAATAAAAGAGAATTTTGTTGACACAGGGGAGTATCGAACCCGCAACTTCTCAACTGTACGTCAGAGAGTCCTAAAAGTAGCACCATTCGATTCCGCGTGAAAAATCACATGGGATCAACTATTCACTTGCTTATTTTGTAACGGTTCACGAATAAAAGGGAAATTTGTCGACACAGGGAAGTATCGAACCCGCAACTTCTCAACCAAGTCAGACAGTACTAAAAGTAGCACCATTCGATTCGGCGTGAAAAATCACATTGATTAGAATATTCACATCCGAATACGTCTGAGAGCGCTAAAAGTAGCACCATTCGATTCGGCGTGAAAAATCACATTGATTAGAATATTCACATCCGAATGACCAAATGT
>NW_007436832.1:0-435 GCF_000475195.1 Diaphorina citri
GAGAGAGAGAGAGAGAGAGAGAGAGAGAGAGAGAGAGAGAGAAGGAGATAGAGGGAGGGAGACAAGGAGAGAGATATAGGGAGAGAGTGTGAGAAAAAGAGAGGAGTGTAATAAGTATGGAGAGAAAATTAAAGGCCTGAAGGCAATTTGATTAACTTGGGACTGCTTTAGTCCTGTGTTTGACCCTTTTGATGCCAATAGGCCCAATTTTTGTAGTCGCAGTTTTTTGTTCCCCCAAGAGATTTGATACAGGTTACTCTTATTGTAACTGTTGATATAGAGGAAATCGAAAGCAAAGAGAGAAGGATGACAGGATAGGAGAAAGCTAGCCGTTCCGAGAACGAACTTTTCCTGTTTAGGATAAAGCAAGAGCTTGTGCCACGGATACCTTTAAAGATGTGTCCAGTGTCCACACTGCCTCGACCGCATAGGTAT
>NW_007436833.1:0-435 GCF_000475195.1 Diaphorina citri
TTAGCGTTATCTATGTTAAGCTACGCCGAGCAAGGCCAATAAATGGATGGGTGACTTAAACCTTATATTGGGAATTTTTTAAAGGGAGAACGGGCTCTAGTCTTGATTTTAAATCATTACATGAAAGTAAAATCAAAAAATCAAATCAAGAATGATAATAAACTGAATATTAAACAAATTAGGTAGATACATAGGTATTCTTTAACCACGATCGAATAAACTACGGCCTAAAAAATTCCCGGAGGGACGGACCCAGCTTGTTATTTACTAATAACATCATTCGCAAGCACATTAAACATAGAGCTGAATCCTCCTCCTCCTCGTCTTATATTACAAAGAAGTTTTTAAGTTGTTAACTTCTTAGTTTTTAAATTTACTTAAAACTTACCTATAGAATACATTCTGTACTGATAACATGGACACTATGGTAAGTAC
>NW_007436834.1:0-435 GCF_000475195.1 Diaphorina citri
TTTCTCTCTTCTTTAGTTCTAGTGGCGTACAGCAGTTTGTTCCTTTTATTCCTCACTGTGCCCTTGTACACTTTAGATCATTCGAGTGGGGTATAGCCGTTGTTGAGCCCTATAGTACGAATAGTATTACGTTCCTCCTCGAAACTTTCTGCATACATAGGTATTTCAAGTAACCGGTTGTAATAGTTACGAAATACAGCCATTTTGTGTTGATGACAATGGTACGAGTCAGCGGGTATGATAACATCTGAGAAACTGTCCTTGCTAATAGTGAGGTCCAGGAAGTTGATAGAATCACCCCCGTATTCAAGATCCAATGAAAAGTTGTCCCATATCTGATTTATACTGGTCATAAGTTGGACGACCAAAGTGGTGTATACAGCTTAGAATGCGAATGTGGGAAGGAATACATTGGTATGACCAGGAGGAGTTTGA
>NW_007436835.1:0-435 GCF_000475195.1 Diaphorina citri
ACTACTATGTAGTTCTTGTATGATAATACGTACTTGTATGTCATATGATTTCAGTTTTTCTATTATAAAATAAATAATTTTATTCCAACAATCATAAGGACGGCTCCACTAGACTCTATTACTTATGATATGTACCTATCTAACAATAACAATAAAACGGAACATTAATTTGAACTTATAACAAACTAGTGTACCTGAGACCTGAGAAACTAGGTAGGTAGGTACCTAGGTATCTACTAATAGGAAGGAATTGAAAATATTTTTAATTTACGAGTACCTAGGTATGTTACGTATGAATGCTCGTCACAAATTTATGACTACGCTGAATTTCATGACATATCTTGGACTTGAACTGGGAGGTAATTTTACGCTTCTAGCTTCAAATCTGAAGTCCAGCACTACACACTTCTGCGGTTAGTTCGTATTGTATCAATA
>NW_007436836.1:0-435 GCF_000475195.1 Diaphorina citri
TCGGGACGATAAGTCGATAAAACCAGTTACAGTTCCCTTTATCAAACCCCTTGAAAAAAATGTCCTTATAGCAAGCGGATACAGTGATAAGTTGATAACCGTGATGATGAGTGAATCTTAGAAATTAGTTGAGATGTCTGGCACACCTTACACTTATTGGTGGAGATGTCTGGAACACCTTATAGGTACTTATTGGTGATGTCTGGAACACCTTATACTTATTGGTGGAGATGTCTGGAACACCTTATACTTATTGGTGGAGATGTCCGGAACACCTTATACTTATTGGTGGAGATGTCTGGAACACCTTATCTTATTGGTGGAGATGTCTGGAACACCTTATAGGTACTTATTGGTGATGTCTGGAACACCTTATACTTATTGGTGGAGATGTCTGGAACACCTTATACTTATTGGTGGAGATGTCCGGAACAC
>NW_007436837.1:0-435 GCF_000475195.1 Diaphorina citri
AACGAATTTTTTCTCTATTTTGGGAAAGGACTTTGTTTGAACCTCTGACACGGTTCGAATACCAGCAGTGACATGCTGGGATTCGAACCGCGGTTCTCTCAGTTGTGAATCAAAAGCCTCAGCAACTCCTTGCATATACCCATTTTCAACAACTTATGCTGTACAAATACAGTAAAAGGATCATTTGTGTCAAGCTTTTTTATCAATGATTTAAATCCAGGTTTGCCAGTAGCAGGTCTATTGTGACGTCACATTCCCAGATTATTTCCCTGAGGACCACGGGACGAGTATTCAGAATTCCCCTCCCATCTTCACAATGATGTACATTTTCCATAATGTACTGGGGGGAGGGAAAAAGGAGGGAATAATAGCAACCTGTCCCCCATAGGGGAGGGAGAAAAAATCTTCAAATTGAAAAATAAAACTCTCCTGGGT